>NW_014577386.1:279532-299973 GCF_000485595.1 Priapulus caudatus
TACCCTGGTACTATCTAATATGCCGGACCGTACCTCGCCTACTCCACTAACGAGTCTAGGGAGTCGCCTACGCCTACTCCCTAACCCTAACCTTAACCCTAATCCTAACCCTAACCATATCAAATAGTGACCAGGGTACGTTCCGGTATACCGGACCGTACCCAGGGTACGTTCTGGCATAGCTCTAGTACTATAGCCCGCTTACATTAACTGCCGCTGCCAGCGGCAGTTAATCTAAGCGGGCTATAGTACTAGAGCTATGCCAGAACGTACCCTGGGTACGGTCCGGTATACCGGAACGTACCCTGGTCACTATTTGATATGGTTAGGGTTAGGATTAGGGTTAAGGTTAGGGTTAGGGAGTAGGCGTAGGCGACTCCCTAGACTCGTTAGTGGAGTAGGCGAGGTACGGTCCGGCATATTAGATAGTACCAGGGTATGTTCCAGTATACCGGACCGTACCCAGGGTACATTCCGGCAGTACCCTGGGGGACATAGACCCTCTCAGCTATAGTAATAATACATGTATTAAAACACAGGTAAGAATTGCAACACAAAATATAACTTTATAAGTCCTTTAACATGTTTAATGGCACTAAAAAGGAAACACACTTGATCACGTTGATGAGTAGCTCTGATTGATACACAGGTCAGGGTGAGAAGTCGGTGTGACAATTAGGCCTACTAATAATTGCCACTGAGATGTTCAGGTCATGATTGTGTATTCGGGACCTTAACACTTTGACTGCCAGACTTTATGCATGAAAGTAACTGCCACCACCAGAGGTTTTCTGCCTTTTTCGATTATTTCTAACAAAATTGGGATAATTATTTAATAGGCAAAGAACCTCTTGTTATAGGGCCTATAGCATTTGGAAGAACAAGACTCAAACTTTCTAATGATACCAAATGTTTATTGATATAAAAAAAGACAAGATAATCCTCTTCAATCTCAAGAATACAACTATTTTCGACTTTTGGTTGAAATTCACTAAAAAGTGGAGAAAAACAAGTTTGAAAATGCAAGTGTCTTTTAGAGTCAATCTCACTACCAGGTGGCATATTTCTTTATTCCTATGGGTTAAACATATATATTCTAGATACCAAATATAACATCTCTATCTAGTAATACATAAGTAATATTCTAATTCTAATCTATTAGTATTTCTAATAGTATTAGTAATATCTAGGTTCAGATTGCTGAGGTGAATTATTGTCATCATCATCACTATCAGCTAGCTGACCACTATGTTTATCATCATTTGACTCGTACTCGTCGTCCTGACGAGCAAAACCGGCTTCATTTACTGATTCATCAGCAGATGCCAAATAATCATCCACAGAATCAGAATCCGCAAAAATCTCGGCCAGTGCTTCAGCCTGTGTATATCGAATACGGCGAGCCATCTCACTGCAAATGAGTGTGACAAAGGTCAATGTTGCTTCAATGGTAAGAACCACGTACACGACTGGTTGATGATCGAGGGACTGATTTCGTGACATCTAGCAGATACTTTATGAACTAATCTTTCGTGTTGTGAAATAAAACCTGATTGACAGAAATTTCCGTCTGGTAGTCAAGCGATTTTTAACCAAAGACGGAAATCTCCTTATTGGCAGTCAGTGTTAAGCGTCCCCCATGGAGTTTGCCAATAGCTAATTTCGAGGCTTAATTCCTTCTGATGAAGATGTTGACCACCTTATCCATTTGCAAAGGGAGGTCCTTGTGGAGCAAACAGAAACAGGAGGGCATTCAGTCTGACGTTACCCCTGAAGACCCACCCAGTGCCACTGCTACTAAAAAGTTTGTTTTTTTAAGTTTGATTGATTTTTTTCTGAGCCTGCAAACGAGGGGGGCCGTACGCTGGCTCCGCCCCATGCTGGATACACCACTGACTAGGGATACACGGTTAAAGCTACGCTGGCCCACACCTGTAGAGGCTAGAGCTAATACACATTGTAATAGTTGACATACACTGTTACACATAATATGAATATAAAGATGCACATATCATGCACAACGTATATTTATACTACAGTATGTACTACTCAGTATTATGTACTACTATTGTATATACTACAATGTACTATTCAGCTATACAGAGTATATATATGTATTACTGTCAGTATGCAGTATACAATGCATGTATACTGTGAATATTCTTGAATTTCTAGGTGGGAAGAAACTTTTTACTCCCGGACCCCTGTGTACCAGCAAGACTGTGAAAGAGGCTATGCTGCTGGACTATGGATCCAGAGATACAACTTTCATTGAAACTGTCAAGTACATCAGAGAAAAGCTTTTGGATGTCGCAGGTTCGTTTGGGCTATAATAGATAATGAAGATAGAGCATGTTGTTTTTAATCATTTGAATACATTTAAATATTAATTATATAATTAATCCATTATTTGCTGACTGTAGGATGATCCAATACATGTATAATTTATATATGACCAAGAGCCCATTATATGGGCTATATACTATGAACTCATGATATAATTTACCCATCATTTTGGAGCCAGTTCTATCAATTCATATATACATATACATATATATATATATAATCATGTCATCATGTATCATGTATCAAGGAAGATAGCAAGTGGGAATCTTTCGTGTGATTATTGATAGAATTATCATTCCTGTACATGAATATAGGACCTCAATAACATAATAAAGATTTCTTTGCATAGGTGTTGATCCATCTCAGTACACATGTGTACCTCTGCAGGGGAGTGGCACCTATGCATTAGAAGCTGTTATATCAAGTACAGTACCTCGGCAAGGCGGGAAGGTACGCATGATGTATTCCACACCTGTCAAAATAACTATATAGCAATGGAAACACATTAGCCTGCAGAAAAGTACTAATTATCTGCCATGGTATGATTAATGCTCTAAATAATCAAAAGTCCATTAATTATAATATATATATGACAATGTTTACTAAATACAATAAAACCTGACAGAGTTTGTGTTACGTTGAACCTATATATCTTTATATATCTGATTCTGGAAATAAAACTGACACTGTACATTCATTTATTCAATGAGCTAAGCAATGATTATACTTCCATTTTGTCCATTTATCCATTTTGTGCCTAAGATTCTATGATGTAGTAGAAGGAATTATGCCAGGAAACAGATGGCACAAGAATAAATTGGGAACAGTATCATATCCAACTGTATGTATCATATAGAGTTCTTCTCTGTAATGGCTGTTTAGGTATGTGTTGTAAAATGCATATAGGGGTCGGTCAATGTTACAATTGTAAAATGTGACAGTGTGATTTGGTACTATATGTAGGAATTTATTTCAGCTATCCATTGCGATTTATCACTCCCATACTCTACATCATATGTAGCAGCTAGCTGTTGCAGCATTTCCTTACCCTTTGAGGCAGCATATATCTAGCTAAGCAATGATTATACTTCCATTTTGTTCATTTATCCATTTTGTGCCTAAGATTCTATGATGTAGTAGAAGGAATTATGCCAGGAAACAGATGGCACAATAATAAATTGGGAACAGTATCATATCCAACTGTATGTATCATATAGAGTTCTTCTCTGTAATGGCTGTTTAGGTATGTGTTGTAAAATGCATATAGGGGTCGGTCAATGTTACAATTGTTAAATGTGACAGTGTGATTTGGTACTATGTAGAAATTTATTTCAGCTATCCATTGCGATTTATCACTCCCATACTTCCTATAGGTCACAGTTAATCGCGAGTAAACATTACCGTAATTAAGCAGCATGGATTGACATTTTTTCTTTAGGTGTTGGTCCTAGCCAATGGGGCATATGGAATGCGAGTATCAAGGATATGTAAAGCACATAATATAGACCACGTATTGTGCCGCTTTCCTGATGAAGAAAAAGTCAGGGTACGATTTCTTAAATTAATTTTGCTACCATTCAATAATTATTTTATTAGAGTTATTCCTTATATTTATATTCATTAGTTATTCATTTTGCTTTTCTCCAATGCAGTAATAATAATGTTTTACAAGTATATTTGATAGGTATATTCTGAATATAATGGTTATTGGGTCACGTGTAAGGTAATGGTTATTGGGTCACGTGTAAGGTAATGGTTATTGGGTCACGTGTAAGGTAACGCTTATTTGATACATTCTGAAGTGATATAGGGTCTTATAGTAGAATATGGCATGGTCATTTAATTGTTGAAAGCCGGCAGCAGCCAACGTGAACTTTTTATAGATATATATATATATATGTGTGTGTTGTGTGTGTGTGCGCGTGCGTGCGTGCATGCACGCGTGTGTAGTTTTGTTATTATTTTGTATTGTTTTTTTCCGCAGGTAGAAGTCGTGGAAGAAGCCCTTAAACAAGATACTTTCACCAACGTTTCTATAGTACATTGTGAAACAAGTTCAGGCGTCATCAATCCTGTAGAAGATGTGGGGTTGCTATTGAAAAGATACACAGGTTTGTGTTTTCAATTAGCTGTGCCATTTGTGATTGATATTCTGTGCGTCATGTAGTAATTACATTATATGGACACTGCTGGTTATTGCAGAATCTAATGTGACAGCTGTTGTCAAATGCTTACTAAGAAATTCACTGTGAATCATGAATACCCGAGCTTTATATAGCCGTGCAATTATTCATCGGTCTTGATCATTATAGCAGGTTAGACGTGGATGCTTTCATATGGTAATGGCTCGTGAATTTCAGATGCTACTTACTTTGTGGATGCAATGAGCAGCTTTGGGGCGATTCCCCTCGACATGGTTGCATGTGGTGTCGACTACTTGGTTAGTTCGGCGAACAAGTGCATCGAAGGCATACCGGGATTCTCATATGTTATCGCAAATCGAGAAAAGCTATTTAACAGCAAAGGTATATATATATAGATAGGTTCGAGTTGGTGCTTTTGTGGAGCGGTGAAAACTAATTCCTCCTTTATCATTTAGAAGCATTACTGATTGAAAGAGTTTTAGATGTGACAAATTTGTGGATATATGTTCAATCTATGTACAATATAAGAAACAATGTGTATAGGTTTATATCTTCTTGAAAACCTCATTTATTTTAGGATGGAGTAGGACACTATCATTCGACCTTGTGGAACAGTGTGAAGGATTAGATCAAAATGGTCAATTCAGGTTCACCCCTCCTACCCATGTCATGCTGGCATTCAAACAGGCATTAATTGAACTGGAACAAGAAGGTGGCGTCAAAGGAAGAGCCCGCAGGTATTTGGCTCATTGCATGAATGTCAAATATTGTCTCTACAACAATGACCGATATCCTGAGGTATTTGTCATTTTGAACTATTTTGACATTTTCTTATTTTCTTAAAACTGCATTAATCTATGATGTATGAGGTCCACCATTATTATATCGTGAATTTATCATCATTAATTAATTAATTAAATAATCAAAAACCTGTGATTATAGTATCACTTCATGTGCATGCACGTACATCACAGGGAATGTAGTGAGTCGTAATTAACATGGTATGTGAGAGAAAGTATGATTGGGACAGTTACATGTTTACCAGTACACTCTGCTGGTGACAAACATTATGACTCGCGAACAACCCTCCATTATTTTACGGTTTACAAACTCACGCATGCGACTTGAACTGCAACTGGCACATACAAACCACGCTACACTTGCACCAATCGAGTGCCAAGAATTCGGTCTTTTCATAACCAATTTTGGAAAGTATATGGTAAAGACAATAGCAATTGTGCATACCAGATATAAAGAGAACCGATCAGTGCTGCGGGATGGCATGACGAAACTCGGTTTTAGAGAGTTGCTGGATGACTCACACAGAGGTTACATCATCACTTCCTACCATTTCCCGAACGACCCCAACTTCGATTTTAAGACGTTTTACACACGTCTAGGTGACTTGGGTATGTGCTGTCATCATTTGTAGTTGACTATATATAGTTTCCTTTGCATGCAGTGTGTTGTGTGCAATGGCATATGGGCCTAAAGTTTCCTATCCATGGCTAATGGTACTTTTGAGTTTTCACTCTGACCTTTTCTGAGTATCTTCTATAGGTGATTGTTATAGTTATTGCCATATTCACTGCTGTACTATTCTTTCACTCCATATCACTACCGGCAGAGTTTTGTTAAGTTAGTAATGGTGTCACATCGCAGTTAAACCTTTTTTTAAATTTCAGGCAAGGTAATTCGAGCATTTAAACTACATTTGTCAATGTGATTGTGCCAATTTAATCGATGCTTTATTACACAGCATCAACAAGTCTGTGATATACGATACGTGAAGCTTGTTAGAATTATTATATATTTTAAGTCTATGCACGAACCTATGTAAACTCTTTGTTGGAACTAATTCTGCATTGAAAAATTATAGTAAAAACTCGCGTATAAGAACCTGCATTTTTCCACGTTAGCCGAAAAAGGTTCTTATATAATTGGTGTTTACTGGGAAATTAGGCTATTTCGGTTCTTAAATAGGTTCTTATTTTTTTAAGAAAAAAATACGCTTGTTGCTGGTAGAATATTGGTGCGGTCCATTGTTTATATAAACTATGCATATAATTATGTCTAAATGACTGCAATCTAGACAAATACAAACCCTATTCTAGGTTATCTTATTTCTTTTTTGTTTTAGTTGATTTATGAATTTTTAAGTGTTAACTGAATTTTATCAAATAAGAACCTGTTTCAAATTGTAGGCTAAAGCAGGTTCTTATGTCAAGCGGGTCTAAATGGAAAATCTTGCCCTAACAGGTTCTTATACACTGGTTTTTACTGTAATTGATATCTAATGGGAGTAGTAGACCTTCAGCAACTCTCAAATACAAAAAATACTCCAACGGGCTCTCGCTTTTTGTTTCAGATCAGGTTATATACCCAGGGAAGATGACAGAGGTAGATTGCTTCAGGATAGGTAACATTGGGCATCTATTTCCAGCCGACATGCGAAAGCTTCTGGATTGCATAGAGCATGTGTGCAATGAAATGCGCCTAAAGATTCCTATCGTTGGCTAATGGTCCTTTTGAGTTTTTACGCTTGACCTCTTCTGTTGATCATTATAGATAATGACATACTCGCTGCAGTTCTTTCACTTCATATCACTACGATCAGAGGTTTATTGTATCGCTATCTCGATCCCTTGCCAGCAGTTTGAATCGGTGTAAGTAGGCCTATATTTATATATCGTATCGAGGTCCTAGCAAAGTGAGCAGTGCAAGTGATTGCCAAGCTATAGGGGGCCGGGGCATGCTCCCCTGGCAAATTTTTGAAAAAATTGTGCAATGTGGTGCATTTTAAGCTATTCTTAACACATTGTATCAGGAGTCTATCAATTGATAGACTCCTGATTGTATGAGACTCGATCTTGAATCTCTTTTTCAAGTTGTCAAATGTTTCGTAAGGGAGGCGGTGTTTTGGACAAATTTGCTCGCTCGTGTCAATGTATGGGAAACACTGTACCATCTATAAAAACAATAGAGCTATATATATATATGTGTGTATATCACCATGACCATGGGTTATTGCCACGCTCTATTGTAGTATATGGGGCCCCTGCACACAGCCAAGTATCTATGCAACATGCACACCTTAGTAATGGTGTCACGTCACAGCTCAACCTTTTATATCACAGGCAGGGTGATTCAAGCATTTAAACCACGTGTGTCAACATGGTTGTGTGCCAATTTAAATGGATTTTTTTTTAAACAACATCAACAATCCTGTGATATATCAAGCTTGTTAGGGTTATTTTTGAAATTAAAATGTAATACACAGATCTCTAATCATTGATTGTAAAGGCCTTATCTGTAGCGTGGCTGCCAAAGTCGGTCTGTTTTTAAAAGTCGCGTGGCATTAACTCGGATGTTATAACGTTTCATGGCAGTAGTGCATGATAGTCATTAGTAACGTCATTCAAAGCTTGTCAATGTTACTGAACTTATTTTGACCATGAAATTGATCACGAATTATCATGTCTCCACTGTAATTAGTGTGCAAATACTGGATGAAATCTAGAAATTCATATCAAAGAAAGTCGAAGAGAGCTGTGATTAGAGTTAAATAGAGTGAATAGACTATAGAGTGAAATATGCGGTTGTAATTCTGGGTACCATATATCTAACGCTGATCACAATCTAACCAAATATACTGCAAAATTAGGAATGAGATATGTGCACATTTCATATTTAATCGCTCACCTTGTTACTGAACGTTAATTTTCAAAAATCTGTAAATAAGGACATTCGTGTGAATGCGTGTGTGCTAATGGTCGAGAAAATTGAAATTTATCATGTTGGTTGACTGTTATATATATATATATGCATCAAGTTGATTTGGGTTTCGGTCCCACGTTGTCCAACACCGACATTTGTTTGGACTTTGGGAATTTCTTTCATGTTGTTAGTTACATATATCAGGGCAATATTTGATATGAGAATATATACGGGTGAAGAAAGCTTCTATAAACAAAATAATAAGTTTAAAATAAAATATAAAAGCACCAGTATTTTATTAATAAATATATTTAGTAAGTTTGTGTTACTGAAATGACTTCTTAGCTAACTAAATCAATTATTAGTGAAGTTAAAATTCTCTATACAAATTAGGTCGATGCTATACATATATGCAAAATAAGTTATAAACAAACAAGTTAATAATATATTAATATTTTCTGACCGTGACAATCATCTAAATGAAAGCAATGACATATATATTGCAGGGTATGTTTTTCATTGTGGTTTCTTCGTTTTCTTTATCAATCCATACGTTTGCAAATAGCTCGTTTATTGAGATACACTCCTAACTAACTCATCTTCTGGGAGGCTGTCAGGTTTTGATTCCTCAAACACGTCATCGCTAGCACCCTCCTCCTGTTGCTCCTCATAGTCCTCCAATAATCGACCGGATTCCTCCTGACACTTTGATGATGCAAACCGACTCAGCTGCTGCGACAGGCTCACCTTACCAAGTCTGCTTGACCTCCTATTGGCTCCCACGCCGGAGTCCTCGGATCTATTGGAGCACGTTGAATTCGTGTGCGACTGGCGAGAGCAAGTTGAAATCGGCGACTGCGATGGCGCACCGGTGGATGGTCCAGTTGAATCAAGATGGCTTCCTCTGATGAAGGATTTGTGGCGACGAGACTGTCTACCTGCACTTCTAACGCTGCCCTGGTGAAAGCCGGTCTGTGATTGGCTGCTGCTGCTTGTGGAGCGACGACCTGGGTCAGAATGGACCGTGACCTCGTTTGTGAGGATCAGCTCAGCGACCATCGGTCTCCCGTGAGAGTTGTCGGCAGGTTCAGCTAAGCTGGATCGACAGCTAGAGGTGGTGCAGTCGTTCTCACTGCAAATAACGTAATAACGAGACGGTTAATGACAAGAATTACGGCGAATCAGACGTAACAGTCGCACATATGGAAAGTATATGGTTGGTGTAAGATTATTGATATTTGAACAGACATCAGTTTCATGTCTACAACAGGCAAACGTTAATATAGTGCGTCTTAATGCAGGAGAAATGACAATTTTCTTTGTAATTATTATATATTTCCTTTATGTTATATATTGAGTGCATCAAATATAAGCTACACGGTACTTTATCTGTGCATATTTACCTCAGCATTGCTCCAGGCGTTATGGACTTACCATCAGGTCTATGTGTTTGTGAGCAGACGGACATCATTGTCTGTAGTTCCTGCTGACAGCTGCCGAAAAGCCTGGTCGTTCACTGAGGTGCGAGTTTTCCAAGCACTCTGCATCAGTTCATATCTGATGAAATAAATATACTTAATAGCCTGTGCTCTAAAACTGCCATTGTTCAGTGCAAGGACACTGCGTATTAGTCGAATACTTTATATTACGATTGATTTAACCAGTTGGGAATTACCGTTCAGGTAAAGTTATGTTTATTGAGTGTATACTTACAGCTGGGTGGAACAGTAGTCTGACTGCTTGAGTCTATTTCCATCCAGAAGATACGGCAGCATGTCTTCTTCCTTAATTCCCGAATAGAGCTCGTTGCCAAGCGTCGTTATTTCCCATAGCAGTACACCGAACGCCCAGACGTCAGAAGCCTCTGACCGCTGTCCAGTTTGAAGTGTCTCTGGTGCAGCGGATTGGACGGGAATAGTATGTGTATCTGTGCAAAGAAAGCAGAACATATGTTAGGCCATGTTATCAGATTTCACACGCTAAATAATATCAGCGTGGAATAACAGTGGTGTAGTTTGTGTATCTGTTTGGAGAGCAGAAAATATAATTATTATTATCAGATTTCGCATTTAATAATTAGACACGGAAAGATTTAGATCTCTAACAATAGTAATCAGTAACTGCAACAGTCTACATATTTCTCTTGATGATCGAAGGCAGCTTAGGGTTCTGTCAACTTACCTGTGCTAATCTGGTTTCCCGCTGGGCATATCTGCGCGTGACCAAAGTCACAGAGCTTTACCGTTCCCTGATCTGTTACGAGAATGTTTCTTGCAGTGACGTCACCGTGATTGAAGCCCTTCTCTGTCACGTACGTCTGCGGGGAGAATAGCACGATGAAGTAGGTCGTATTGCAATTTATCAAAAACTAGTTTAATCGCGGTTTAATCTATTTAGTCTATCGCTACCGTAGAACTTCCTTCCCAGACAGGTCGTATATGTACATACAAACGCGTTTTTCCAGTAGATATATTTAGTAATGCGTGAAATGATTTGGTTAGGTTCAACGAGGTGATTATTTGGTGATTTATATTATTTATTTGATTTTGTATAATTTAGAAACGTACCATGCCATTGGCAATTTGCCATGCCCAGCCAAGCAACGTGACTGCAGTTGCTTGGACTTGTTCCTGTCTTCCAAGACTGTCCACACCGGTGTAAATTATAACCATTTTCCCTCCAGTTGACATTAGGTCTCCTTCAATATGTAGTTTCCTAAAATAAAACAAACAGTTTCTATTTCTGTGGGTGGCACATAGAATAATTAACTATTTTTTTTATAAAATAACAAAGAATATTCTATAGTAGAAGCAGTTAATACCGTCAGCAAGTTCGGTAATCTTCAGTACACTGCGTAGTATAATAATATGTACTATGAACGTGTCATTCTCAGATCGTAGCGCAAAGGTATGGTTAATAATTAACTGATCGGTTTAACCATACGTACCCATGGCAGGTTGCGCAAAGCTTCCACTACAAGCATATTCCGTGATGAGTGTGATAGGTTGCACGTCCAGTGAATGCTCCAATGAAGGGCCGAATGCGGTATAGGGTGATGCTTGCCTTCAGCTGCTTCATTCAGCAGATGTTCTCATTCATGAGAGCAAGCCTTTGTCCCGGCCATGCTGCGTGTTATCTACACGAAGTAAATCTGTATTAATACTTCATACGTGTGTATTAGGAGACTAGTGGATGTATAGAAAGCGTGGAATGTGGTTAGCCACGAAGTTATTGCATTTACATCTAGACGCTATTATAACGATCAGTTTCTCTTTGATAGAAAGTTTGTATCATTCATTCAACAAATTGTGAATAGGTCAAGTCGCCTTCACGAGTAAGGTTTTTGTCAAGATTAGTTTAGATAATGTTTTGGTTAGTATCTGACGTTTTACCTTTGCATGTCTTTACAGCTACAATTCTCTCCCCCGTGCCGGTGCTGGTTGCACGCCGGTCGTGACCATGAAGGATCCATTTTCCAATCGGCTGTGTCCAATAGTTAGGCCGCTCGCCGGCTTGCGAACGCTCCATTCATACTCTGTGAAATAACGGAGCCAATCAAAGGGCTCCCGTGNCTTTTCACACGCACTTTTCCACTTGCACGCTTTTTACATTTATACATTGTATGGTCAATCTAGCACGTTGCCCATGTTTAAAATGGAACATTATTGAAAATAATTTTCTTGAGATTAGCTTTGACATAGACGATGTTCATGCACTTACATCTTTCTCGCTGGGCACGATGAGAAACTTGGGCTGATGTTCCTCAGCTACACACACAGGATAGGCGCTGTCTTTGTTGCAGCTCGTTCTTTTCCAGGCTATCGAGTATCCTGCAGAGAAAGTGAAATAACTATATGTATACATAGTTAACCATGTTTTGTGAAACAATCAGTAAATACGTAACATGTATTGATGACATTAACATACTAATATACGTTCGATAATGCGTGGATGGCGCACGTACCTATGTCACCGGTTGCGGTCGTATCTGTCTTGTGTTTCCATGTCACTGTGGCATCGAGTCGTGCGTCCCTCGTTGCCACAGCAACGGATATGTCGAGCAGCAGCACTTGCTCGTCTGCTGGGTACTGGCTGCCCGTTACAGAGAGGATGCCCTTCGAGTCGACGGCCATGATCTGCAGCTGAAACTTGTCGGGGAAGTTGATCTTCTGTAGCCGGTGTTCAATCTCACGCGTCTGCATGCAGAGAGGACCGTGCAGTTAGACAGCGATAAACAATCAACGACACGATAAGGATTTCATTCCATAACGATAATCTATTCAACGATTTACCGCGTAGCAAATGCGTCTGAAATCCGTCGATAACGGCAATGAGACAAAGACACTTCGGTAGCGCCGACCGTTAACAGTAAAGAATCAACTCTGCCCACCTGTACGATTCCCATCCAGTCACTGTGTTCGTTTTCGCGCCACGTCAGCTGGTAGACGACGGCCCTGTCTATAGGCACTCCCTCCGGCTCCCACTGTAGCACTAGCTCAGTATCGGAGTCCTCCATCTGAACTGCGAGTTTGTTGACGTCCGATGTCGGCAGATGTTGCGTCTCGAAGCACGTGCTCTTCGTGAAAAACGGCAGGACACTTGGCAACCTTCGTACTAAAAATAACACAAACCATTATATATATTATATTAGCATACTGTTGCATACGTGTGCGTGTGTAGAGAGAGAGAGAGAGAGAGAGACCTGTTGTAGAAAGCAATGTTCATAATGTCGCGTAGGTTGCTATGGCAGACAACGATGTGATCAAGTCAAGCAACCGCTAGTTTGCTTTTACGCGTGCACAAATATGGCAAACGCTAGAACCTTAGAATAATAATATATGTATATATATATATATTAGTTGAGGGTAGCAGACTTACACAAAGTTCTGGGACTTTACACATCATTCCCCACACCTGGTAATCCATATAAAGCATAGAGCAGGTCTCCCAGCACTGTAACAGGGAAACACACAATTCGTTATAATTGTTAACAAAATACAACATGCACACGCGCGCACGCGTAAACTACCTTATAACATTTTACACAAGTATAAAATTTTGATATATTTAATTATGTTTTATTTAAACACATTTATAATTAATAATAATTAATCTACATTGCACTAACTATCTAATGTAGTTACTCACCATGAAACAGCTTTGGTCGTTCATGCAGGCCTCATCCCCTATATTAGATTCTGGTATCTGTAAATAGCGAATTAGATTCTGGTACCTATCCACCTATATATATGTAGGCGTACGTATAATTATAGTTACATAGCTATAGCATACATAGCTTATATAGTTAGCGCATAATTTTGCCAATACGTCTAATTATGATCCAGATTTTTACGCAGGATTGTATGAAATTAATTATACGTACCAGTTTATCGACGCATTCAGCACGGCACCTGGCGACTCCCACATACTTGTGCATGTCCTCTCCTCGGATCATCGGTAAGACGCATGCGGCGAAGAACACGAAAATACAAACACTAACTCGAACATAAAACGTCATCGTGAAGCAATTGTACCCGCGTGAGAATAGCTAGTAAATGTAATGCCGAACGTGGATTTCATGCTCGAGTTTGACTACGGGGCCACTATATATACCGTAGTGGACCACGTGATCGTACCTGACACACACCGGCAGGGTTCAGAAGACACTAATGTCACACGCAGTTAGAGCAGCAAGTGCGCGGACACACTTGACACCCGCTCACTATTGTCGGTGTGATGTCCACGGCGCGCTCGTCTATTGTTTAGACG
Organism: Priapulus caudatus; assembly: GCF_000485595.1. Classification (NCBI taxonomy): domain Eukaryota; kingdom Metazoa; phylum Priapulida; class Priapulimorpha; order Priapulimorphida; family Priapulidae; genus Priapulus; species Priapulus caudatus. The sequence continues at coordinate 293,509 of NW_014577386.1, forward strand.
AGCGGCCATCATTGTTTGACACGTCACCGCTTTGTTCGGCGGCTTTTGTCACGGTCTCGGGATGTCGTGCAAAGTTTCTGACGAGTACCGATATTTACGCGATTGATGATGCTACAGGTGTCAGCTGCGTGATATCTTGTGAAACGACGGATGAGTATACCAAGCCGTTTGAAAAGTTCTGAACACGCGTGATGCTATGCGAAGAGCATAGTATCCAAATTGCGTGAACAAGTTTAATAGTATCAAGAAACTGTTATGAACTGTGTCAATTTTACATTATATATTAACTATATATAGTCCTCATTATTTCAAGTTGCAGGCAATATTTCCTCACGCGCTTCAATCAAGAAATGAATTCAACTTTATATACACACAATAAAATTATTATAGATTCGGAATGAACGTCGGATGAAAACAGGGGGGAAATTACAACTTCTAAAAAGACCCAAATGACCAGGGAGAGAATGGAGACTGAGAAATGGATAAAAGATGTTAGGCTATAATATGAATAGTAAACTAAATGGGAGTACATAGGAGTTCCCTTGATAACATGTCTACAGCTACACCACTGCACATTATTTAAGTTATTCCTCATAAATTGTTTCAGTATTACCTTAGTATTGTGTGTATGTGTGTGCATGTGTGAGCTCGTGTGCGCGGGTACGTGTGTATGTATGTGTGCGTGTGTGTGTGCGTGCGTATGTAGGTGTTTGTGGATGACATGCAGAACGCCTCACAAACTACTGGTCTGATTACGACCTTACTCGGCATGGGTACACTGCGAGTGCCCGAGATGGTCCAAGCAAATTTTCATTTACAATGTCCGTCGTTCCGTAAACGCGCAATGAACGGCTGCCGAACCAACTTTCTGAACGCCCTACGCGCGGTACTTCTTTCTTTCTTCATTCATCGCCCTTTATCCGACGCCGTGACCTCCTGTTCTTTCTCGCCCACTCTCCTCTCCCTCTCTCGCTCTTTCTCCTTCTATCCTTCGCTTCTTCACTCATCTCCAATCGCTCCTTCTAATGTATTTTTACGTGACCTGTACCTTATCCACCCTTGCCCCTTATTGTTCTTGGAGTGCGCGCTAACTCAACATGAATTATATGATTCTGCAATTTAAATATTTCGACAGGAAAATTAACCCCGTTACATACCATCGCCGAAAATTCGCATTACATCGGATATGATTTCCAATATATTGTTGATAATGTTTTCATATAACCGTCAAGAATTATGTAATGTTATATTTATATAGCATACTTGTATTTATTATTTGATTTTATTTGGGAGAAGTGAATCAAAGCTAGCTGTTTTCATCGAACCTTTTCCCTCGAGCCCCTCCTCTGTGGAGGGAACACATGTCGGGTGAGCAAATGTAGAGTGAGCAAATGTTGGGTGAACGAATTTCTAGTGAGCAAATCTTGAGTGAACGAATGTTGGGTGAGCAAATGTACGGTGAACAAATGTTGGGTGAACGAATGTTGGGTGAGCAAATGTATGGTGAACAAATGTTGGGTAAACGATTTTCTAGTGAGTGAGAGCTCGCGCAGCCTGTGAGCAAATGTTGGGTGAACTAATTCTAGTGAGCAATGTTGGTGAACGATGATGTGGTGATGCAATTGTACGGTGAACATGTTGAGGGTGAACGAATTTCTAGTGAGCAAATGTTGAGTGAACGAATGTGGGTGAGCAAATGTCGGGTTGGATGAGAAAATGTTGGATGAACGAATGCCGGGTGAGCAAATGTCTAGTGGGCAAATGTCGGGTGAGCAAATGTTTGGTTAGCGAATGTTGGGTGAGCAAATGTTTGGTTAGCGAATGTTGGGTGAGCAATTTTGCATTTTGAACGGCGATCAACTGATTTCCTATATGTTTCAGTCCAATCACTTATCAATGATATCGATTTTTATGTGATCTTTTCTGCGGCTATCCGGTCTATTGCATTTTCCCTATTCCAAGGGATTTAACTGATCCGGGCTAGCTACAAAACAAAATATTGGGTATCGATGGTTAATTGTTTTATTACTCTAGCGTAACAAGCAATATACTTTTTTATGTGAAATGTGGGTAGCCCGATGCATGTCGTAACTACAGGGAAAATTGTAATATTTTGTCTGCCATAACGTTAAATCTGCTGCTCTATGTGTGAAATTACTGCATTACTGTAATATTAGGGTTTATAATACATTTCTAACCGATGTCCACCGCAGACCCCGTCATTTCGCAAACCATGCATGCAAGCAAAAAAATAGAAAGATGAACGAATTAATTTCTAATGTGCCCTGCGCTATTTTTCACTCACGTTATTCATTCTATTTGCTATCTCTAAATAGGTCCATGATTAATTTCAATACTTATTCGCGCAAAATTATGAACACATATAAACACATAGTAAGTAGAAATCGAGAAATGGTGCTTAATCTCTCCGTAGTTTGACTCGTGCGCAGAACCTTTCAAGCGGCTTACTACTCGCACTTCTTTTTACAAGATACGTCGCAGCAGACACCTGTGAGGTCCACAGTTACGCTGACATCAGAATTCGTCACAAACTTGACAAAGCCGTCGCACAAAGGGATGCCATTGTCAGCGCGTAATTAGGTGATGTGCCTGTGCTGCTCTGTGCAATCGCGTGAGCGCGCGTTGGTGGGACATCACAGCGCATAGTGAGCGGCGTGTCAAGTGTGTCTGCGCACTTGCCTGCTCTAAACTTGTACGTGTGACATTAGTGTCTTCTCGACCCTTGCCGGTATCGTGTGTGTCAGGTACGATACATGGTCCACTACGCGGGTAATAATAGTGGCCCGTAGTAGAACTGAGCATGAAATCCACGTTTCGGCATTACATTTACTAGCTATTCTCACGTGGGTACGATTGTCTCCGATGACGTTTTATGTTTCGAGTTAGAGGTTGCCAGTATGCGAGTATGTGGTGACTCGCCCAGGTGCCGTTGCTGACTGCGTCGATAAACTTGGTATTGTGCTTCCTATAATTATTTATTTTATTTTTTATTTATGTATTATTTATTCATTTAATTTTTTATTATATTTATTATCCTTTCCCACAGGTTTGCGTGGACAATCTATTATTAAAAATCTGACACCATATTGCATTATCCTCGCAATTAATAATATAACTAATTATATCGACATCAATACTCGTAGACTGATTTTAATGTGTAGGTAATACCATATTAATCGATTTGATCTACATATTACAGGCAGCAGAGTCTAACATGGGAGATGAGGCTTGCATGAATGACCAAAGCTGCTTTATGGTAAGTAACAAAATTATTTAGATGCTCTTATCTACTTTAGCAATTATTATGTAATATCACATTGTTTCATATTTATGTAAAAATGGTATTTTTCACGCGCACGCATCTGTGTTACATTTTTTTTTACGATATATTGTACCATGATGTATTTTATAAATAACGGATAATGTGTCTGCTTCACAGTGCTGGGAAAGTTGCTCTATGCTTTACCTGGATTATCAAGTGTGGGGAATGATGTGCGACGTTCCAGATCTCTGTGTAAGTCTGCTACCCTCAAGATACCTATAGCTTTTAAATACGCATACACGCAGTTCTATAGTTAACATTAATGTTTTGCTGAGTAATTGTGTTTGCGTAAACATTGCTTGTAAAAATTTGTAGACGCGTAACTAGATTTTGCTTGATATTGCATATATAGTCGATCTCCTACCACAGCAATGTGACACAACAGCATCACGTTCACATCCTGTAACAGTATGTATATATATAATATACATATATATATATATATATATATGATAATTAGTTCTTTTTAGTACGAGGTTGCCAGTGGTCTGCGCTTGTCACGAAGAGCACGTGTCGAGACGCAGCATCTGCCGACATCGGACGTCAACAAACTCGCAGTTCAGATGGAGGACTCCGATACTGACCTACTGCTACGGTGGGAGCCGGAGGGAGTGCCTATAGACAGGGCCGTTGTCTACCAGCTGACGTGGCGCGAAAACGAGCACAGCGACTGGATGGGAATCGTACAGGTGAGCAGAGTTGATTCTTTAACACGCGGTAAATCGTTGAATAGATTATCCTTATGGAATGAAATCCTTATCGTGTCGTTGATTGTTTATCGCTGTCTAACTGGGAAGTTTTGCTGTACTGACGTCACCACGCATCCCTCTCTGCATGCAGACGCGTGAGATCGAACACCGGCTACAGAAGATCAACTTCCCGGAGAAGTTTCAGCTGCAGATCATGGCCGTCGACTCGAAGGGCATTCTCTCTGTAACGGGCAGCAAGTACCCAGCAGACAAGCAAGTGGGTGCTGCTGCTCGACATATCCGTTGCTGTGGCAACGAGGGACGCACGACTCGATGCCACAGTGACATGGAAACACAAGACAGATCATAGATACTAACCCAAGGGGGGTACCCCTTGGGTTAGTATCTATGGACAGATACGACCGCAACCGGTGACATAGGTACGTGCGCCATCCACGCATTATCGAACGTATATTAGTATGTTAATGTCATCAATACATGTTACGTATTTACTGATTGTTTCACAAAACATGGTTAACTATGTATACATATAGTTATTTCACTTTCTGTGCAGGATACTCGATAGCCTGGAAAAGAACGAGCTGCAACAAAGACAGCGCCTATCCTGTGTGTGTAGCTGAGGAACATCAGCCCAAGTTTCTCATCGTGCCCAGCGAGAAAGATGTAAGTGCATGAACATCGTCTATGTCAAAGTTAATCTCAAGAAAATTATTTTCAATAATGTTCCATTTTAAACATGGGCAACGTGCTAGATTGACCATGCAATGTATAAATGTAAAAAGCGTGCAAGTGGAAAAGTGCGTGTGAAAAGTGACATAACTATAACTTTCTTAACGTATTTTTCTATTATGTAAAGGATGAGGTGAAGCTACTTGGACTGACATACAACTCGGAATACGTTTTGAACATCAGCACCAATGGGTACATCAACACAGCGAGATTCACAACTCCAGGTATTATATAACGTTGCCATTTGTTAATTTACAATGTACTTACCAAGCCACTAAAGGAAATTGATAGCAAGCCCATATAAACTGAGTAACATGAAATGTACTCAACAGCGTTACCCTTGTGCATTCCATGGCAGCAAGCTTCTGTATGTTGATGATTATAGGTGTGACACATCAAGAATGCGCTCTTAATGCTGACTATATGGTTTCTGATCGAGCAGATGTCAGTGGNTAGCACTTGCTCGTCTGCTGGGTACTGGCTGCCCGTTACAGAGAGGATGCCCTTCGAGTCGACGGCCATGATCTGCAGCTGAAACTTCTCGGGGAAGTTGATCTTCTGTAGCCGGTGTTCGATCTCACGCGTCTGCATGCAGAGAGGGATGCGTGGTGACGTCAGTACAGCGAAACTTCCCAGTTAGACAGCGATCAAGAATCAACGACACGATACGGATTCGCACAAGTAGATGTTGATGGTCTTCAACGATTTACCGCGTAGCAAATGCGTCTGAAATCCGTAACCAATAACACGATGACACAAAGACACATCGGTAGCGCCGACCGTTAACAGTAAAGAATCAACTCTCCCCACCTGTACGATTCCCATCCAGTCGCTGTGCTCGTTTTCGCGCCACGTCAGCTGGTAGACGACGGACCTGTCTATAGGCACTCCCTCCGGCTCCCACCGTAGCAGTAGCTCAGTATCGGAGTCCTCCATCTGAACTGCGAGTTTGTTGACGTCCGATGTCGGCAGATGCTGCGTCTCGAACACGTGCTCTTCGTGAAAGCGGCAGGACACTTGGCAACCTTCGTACTAAAAATAACACAAACCATTATATATATTATATTAGCATACTGTTATATACGTGTGCGTGTGGAGAGAGAGAGAGAGAGACGATGACATGTTGTAGAAAAAGCAATTCATAATGTCGCGTAGGTTGCTATGGCAGACAACGAATGTGATCAAGCGTCAAGCAACCGCTAAGTGTTGCTTTTACCGTGCACAAATATGTGCAAAACGCTAGAACCTTAGAAAAAATAATAATATGTATAATATAATATATATATATATTAGTTGAGGGTAGCAGACTTACACAAAGTTCTGGGATTTTACACATCATTCCCCACACCTGGTAATCCATATAAAGCATAGAGCAGGTCTCCCAGCACTGTAACAGGGAAACACACAATTCGTTATAATTGTTAACAAAATACAACATGCACACGCGTAAACTACCTTATAACATTTTACACAAGTATAAAATTTTGATATATTTAATTATTTTTTATTTAAACACATTTATAATTAATAATAATTAATCTACATTGCACTAACTATCTAATGTAGTTACTCACCATGAAACAGCTTTGGTCGTTCATGCAGGCCTCATCCCCTATATTAGATTCACGTACCTGTAAATAGCGAATTAGATTTTGGTACCTATCCACCTATATAAATGTAGGC
>NW_014577387.1:0-789 GCF_000485595.1 Priapulus caudatus
CCGACCCCACCTTCCACCACACCAGCACCTACCCCTGCACCAACCCCACCTTCCACCACACCAGCACCTACCCCCGCACCAACCCCACCTTCCACCACACGCACAAGTAACACAATAATACGAGGAGATATCTGACTTCTAACTCAACAGAAGGCGATGCGACTCTACAACTGCTTGTGATCCCGCGCGGGGGAGGCGAGGGGGGCTAGGGTGTGTGTGTGTGTGTGTGTGTGTGTGTGTGTGTGTGTGTGTGTGTGTGTGTGTGTGTGTGTGTGTGTGTGTGTGTGTGTGTGTGTGTGTGTGTGTGTGTGTGTGTGTGTGTGTGTGTGTGTGTNTATATATATATATATATATATATATATATATATATATATATATATATATATATATATATATATATATATACGTACATATATAGACACGCACTGACATCAAACAGTATTTTTAACAAGGCTACATCGTTTTAACCATACTGGTTCACCATAGATTATAAACCGATCCGTTCCACTACCAAAAGTCACTGATCGAAAATGACGATCGAACAAACATTGTTGCGTCTGCGCCGTCACTGTACTGCGGCCAGCACGGCGGCCAGCACGGAGCCAACAATGCGCGGGTGTCCCACCCACCCCACACCTCGCTCATCCGACTTTCGCCCGTTACCATGGAAACGGCTCGTTTCGGCGCGCGCGGCGGCAGACGTACGGCTGTTCTCTCTCAAGCGTCTCCGTTTCTCGGCTCGATTTCGCCCCACCACCTCCTCCTCTTACTCTTTCTCCTCCTCCTTCT
>NW_014577387.1:1701-11845 GCF_000485595.1 Priapulus caudatus
GTGTGTGTGTGTGTGTGTGTGTGTGTGTGTGTGTGTGTGTGTGTGTGTGTGTGTGTGTGTGTGTATATATATATTATATAAATATATACAGATACGAATGAATGAAAATTGTATATGTGAATAAATGTGTGGATAAATAAATAAATATAAATATATATAAAATTAAGTAAACATATATATATAATTAAATAAATATTGTATATATTAATACTGCCTATTCTAAATGCTTATTAAAATATGGAGACATGTCCGAACTGTGGTATAACTTCGGGATTTCACATATAAATTTACCTTCTCACATTAAGCATGCCTCTAAATGTCGGAATTTATATTTTAAGGACAGTCTTGTGAATAGTAAACAATGTTTCGCGGTCGTTCCTTCTGCAACTTGTTGAATATAATATTTATAAATGCATTCGCGCGAGTTTATCATTATAGATATATAATAAATTCCGAACCAAAATTCGCATATATGCGTGGGGTGGTGATCCAGATTTTGTTGTTATTATTGTTATTACAATTCAAACACTAATGCATGGTAATGTAATAACGTACATACATGCTCGCGTGCGTGCGTGCGCGTGTGTGCGCGTGTGTGCGTGCGTGCGTGCGAGGTCTATGTACATAAGCCAGCTCTTAGCATCGCAAACCTTTCTTGCCGCGTGACACTGGCGTTAGCCGCGTTTTTCCCTCGGAAATAAAAAGAGCAGCTACAAGTGAATTTGATCGGGGCGCGCAAACACATACCCGCTGCTGCCGCCGCCGCCGCCGCCGCCGCCGCGTCGTAGCTTTCCGTTATCAGTCGTAGATCACCTCGCGTGCCGTCATCCTCCTCCTCCTCCGCCGCCGCCCTTTCCTCCTCCTCCACCGGCTTCTACGTCATCGCCGCAGCACCGACACATACTCACACAGGGAAGCTGCAGCAGTAGCAGTAGCAGTAGCAGCACGGCAGTGACCGCGAGTTCTGCGTGAGGCTAGGAGGGAGGGATGAAGGGGGGGGGGGGAGGGAGGGAGGGACGAAGGGAAGGAGGGAGTGAAGAAGGGAGGGAGGTCGCATACAGTGAGTCGCACACGCGCAGTAGCTCGGCACTGCATTCACACTACAGCTGCTGCTGGTCCGCTAGCGATGATGGCTCTCTCCGCTGGTCACCCGACGCCGCGGCGGCGGGATGGGCGATGGCCGCCGTCCATGGCCGGACGTAAATAGATCGCCGGCTGGACACAATGGCGGTGCGGGTGGGAGATGGAGTGCTGGCTGCTGCAGCCGTGCTGTCCGCATGATGGCCAGCAGTATACAGTACATCAGACATCGTATACCCCGCCGCCTCCTCATCCTCATCTCCTCGTCCTTCCCTTTCACCTTTGCCACCTCGCCCTGGTCTCCTCACCCTCGTCCTCATCTTTATCCTCATCCTCATTCTCATCCTCATCCTCATCCTCGCCTCTTCATCCTCGCCTCTTCATCCTCGCCTCTTCATCCTCATCCTCATCCTAGCATCCTCATCCCATCCTCATCCTCGCCTCTTCATCCTCATCCTCATCCTCGCCTCTTCATCCCTCATCCTCATCCTCATCCTCATCCTCATCCTAGCATCCTAGCATCCTCATCCTAGCATCCTCATCCTCATCCTAGCATCCTCATCCGCATCCTCGTCTCCTCATCCTCATCCTCGCCTCTTCATGCTTATCCTCCCTCCTCATCCTCATCCTCATCCTAGCATCCTCATCCGCATCCTCATCCTCATCCTCATCCTCGCCCTCTTCATCCTCATCAATCGCCTTTCATCCTCATCTCGGCCTCTTCATCACTCATGTCCTCGCCTTCTTCACCCTCATCCTCATCCTTCGCCTCCTCATCCTCATCCTCATCCTCATCCTCATCCTCATCCTCATCCTAGCATCCTCATCCTCATCCTAGCATCCTCATCTTCGTGTTTGACTCCACATCATTGCCATTCTTGCATCATCATCATTCGATCCTCACTCTCTCATCCTCGCCTCATCATCCTCGTCTTTGCTTCTTCCTTCTTCCTCATGTTCGCCTCATCATCCGCACCTCTCCATGCTCACCTCTTCTCCATCGCAGCCTCTCCATCTGGGAGATGGGGTCGTTGAGAATTCGGGAATACAAGCACACATCCTCCTTACTGTCGGTCCCCTTCTCCCGTTCTCTCTCTCTCTCTCTCTCTCTCTCGCTCTATATCTCTCCCTTCACGGGTCGTCCAGCTACAGTCCACGCGCGCACACACACACTGCGCCCAGTCACTGGCAAAATATGCCCGGCCAGGAAATACATGTAATCCTATACTTGTTATTTTTAGGGCTGGCGCTGCGACCAGAGCAGGCATTAGCCAGTAGCCTGCCGCCTCGGCCCCGCCACAGCACGGGAGTGGCCGGGTCTACAGCCTGCCGAAAGCATTAAACCGATGACCTACTTTCCCCCCTATAACCGCTGCTGTCCGTAGCACGTAGCGACCGGCCGGACGCACGCACGGACAGCCAGCCAGCCCACTGCTGTGGGAACCCCGCCGCCCCCTGAGCCTCTCTCACCCACGCAGCAGCGGCGGCAGCGGCGGCGGCGGCAGCGGCCCTAGCCGAGCGCGTCTGCCGATACGTTCGCGGCGCTCTGTCACGTGATTCGATGCCATTTAAAAAAAATATCCGGCCGAATTTTTTAAACACGGCCTGGTTTCCTTGACACTGAAATTTATCGGTTACAGAAGTTTTGTTTGAATGTCCCTTTATATATATATATATATATATATATATATATATATATATTCTTTATATATATAATATATATAATAAATAACAATATATATATTTTTTTATTATTATTAATTATTTATATACATTTTACGCTCACAAACTAGTTTAAAATCTCTACTAAGAGTACGTTGGGGACCTAGCGCACCTCTCCATTTCTGTCTGTGTGTGTCTGTGTGTGCGTGTCACTGTCCCGCTCACGCAAACACCCCCGCGCTCGTCATAATGGGCCATTCCTACAGTTGACAACTTTCAAACGTTTGGCGGAGAAAGTCGGTCACAGAGGAGAGGACCAGCTGCCCCCCCCCCTTCCTCGCCTCCCTCCCACCAACCCGCTCCACGGGGCCATAGATGACTCGACAACACCTACAGGCATACGATCTTCCCACGCGCACTCAGTCAGGCAGGCAGTCACCACCACACATAGGCCATGGCCGAGAGAAAACTCCACACAGGCGCGCGCGCGTGCACCTACTGGTCAATCGAACTACTACAGGAGAGAGCGACGTAAATCTTACAGGCGCATTAACGCCGCCGTTGCCACAGCAGACGCTCGCATTCTCATGCCCGTCATTTATCAATAGAACGGAAAAAAATTAATGTTTAAAAAAATATTAAGTATAATAGAGTAATTTATTAGTATTAGTATATATAGAGTAATTTATTATTTTTTCTTTATTAATCAATTCTTTATCAATTTGCCTGTCGTCGTTTCTAGTTTTTGTCGTCGCCAACTATCGGCACTAAATGCACAATACTCGATGAATGCACGCACGCATGCATGCACGCACGCACACATGCCGGCTCGCGAATTTTGTTTTCCTACACGTTATATCCCTTGGGCTCTTCTGATTTGCTGCTTTGATTTGACCACACCATAGATAGTGTTTGGGATAACATAAATAGTATATATAAGCCGATTCGGTTTATAGTTAGCGTTAGGTTTCGGGTTGGGGTTAGGGTTAGGATTAGGGTTAGGATTTTTGCATCATTCCTTGATATACGGAAAGTCTGATGCGGAAGTTGATATGCGTATATCAAGCCCAATGGATATAACGTGTAGGGAAAAAAAATTCGCCGGCTCGCACGCTGCAGTGCGGTATTTTATTCATCATTACAGTATTTAACGAAGAAATGCGCAATAGATCAAGGATGGCGCTCACCTCAAGACCTCTTCCTAAACCAAATTCTTCAATGAAACCCCATTGATCTGCAACCTGCTATTTCTCTTTGCATCCTACCCTCCCCTCCTTTTTCCCTTCATCCGAATCCTTTCTCTCTCCCACCTCTATTTTTCCCTTCCCTTCTTTCTTCCACCTCTTTCTCTCTTCTTTTCTCTCTCCGCTTTCCACCTTCTATCTTTCTTCCCTTCTCTCTCCCTTCTCTACCTCTCTCTTCCCTATTCTCCCCCTTCCTTTCCCTCTCCGCTCCTCTCCTCTGGGGTCAGGAGGAGAAGAGGGGGCGGTGGGCGTGGCATGCAGACGGACACCACCTCCCGCTCATTCCTACGTCACGGCGCATCACGTATGAGAGATAATAGGCCGGTATCTGCGCGCAGTTCAAGGTCGCGCTAACGGTCATTCGTCGGGGCGCCCCGCGAGAGACGGCGAGCACGCGTGCGTGCGTGCGTGCGTGCGTGCGTGCGTGCGTGCGCGCGTGTGATTGAGGGGTGGTGACCCGCACGCGGGATGCGGGCGAGACAAAACAACGCGTCGCGGATCGCGGCTAATTTATGCGACACGCGTCAAACACCAGGCGCCATCGTCACCGTCGTCGTCCTCGCCGTCGTCGTCTCCACTACCGTCGCCACCGTCATCATCAACACCACCGTCACCTTCCTCGTGACCATCGTCAGCACCATCGCCACCGTCAGAATCAACAACACCGTCATCGTTCTCGTGACCATCGTCAGCATCATCGCCACCGCCAGCATCAACACCACCGTCATCGTGCTCGTAACCATCGTCAGTATCATCGCCACCGTCGGCATCAGCGGTCGGTGCTTTCGGTGCGCGCACGGCGCGACCGTTGACACGGTACTGCGCGCGCATCGTGCGGGCTGGCTGGCAGGCGGGCGGGCGCGGTGCGTACGTGCGTTTCCCGCGCTGCCGCCGCCGCCGCCGCTGCCGCCGCTGCTGCTGCGCCGTCAGATTCCTCACTAATCACCAGCAGAATTGCCGACTCCGCCCCCCCGCCTGCACCTGCGTCACCCACCCACCCGGGATCAGCTATAGCCCACTCCGGCGCTTCCCCCGCACGGGCCTCGCCCACCCGACACCCGGGATGCAAGCCTTCCCACGTGCCTACTCCTCAGCCCCCAGCACGCCTTTCCCTCACCCATTACCCACCCACCGCACGACCGGATGCAGCTTACCCACTCCCCTTCCCCCGGCACCCTCGACTCCACCCACACCGCGTGAGATCAGCTTCCCACTCCCCCTCCCGCCCGCACCGGCCTTCACCCAACCCATACACGACAACACCGGATCCAGCCTGATACCCACTCCCGCTCCATTCCCCCGCACCCATCACCCACCGACACGTCCCTACCCTCGCGTGATCAGCTTCCCACTCACGACTGCTCCCCGCGCTCTCAAAAGGGATTCAGCTATACCCACTCCCCCCTTCCCCGCCGCCCGCTACGTCCCCACCCACCCGAACAGCTAACCGCCACAAGCAACCGAATTAAACAATTAAATATTTGACTTTTCTTCAATCGCACCGCGGCAACTTGTGCTGTGTCCCGCACGTGCGCCGTGTCCCGTACGGGTCCCGTGCGTGCGTCGTGTCCCGTACCGGTTGTCCCGTACCGTGCCCCGTACGTGTGCCGTACACACAGCCATGTACTGAGCACCGGGATCGCAGTTCGCTGCCGCTACGTGTACGCGTGTGGCCGTACGTGTTCCGTACGTGTACCGTGTCCCGTACGTGTGCCGTACGTGTTCCGTACGTGTACCGTGTCCCGTACGTGTGGCCGTAGTGTACGTGTCCCGTACGTCCTGGCGCCGTAACGTGTACCCGTAACGTGTCGCGGCGTACGTGTGCCCGTATCGCGTTAACGTGTAGCCGTATCCGCGTACGTGTCCGCGTACGTGTAACCGTGTGCGCGTACGTGTCGCCGGTACGTGTGACGCTAGCGTGTCGCGGTACGTGTGCCGTACGGTGTGCCGTCGTCCGATCGTTGTACGCGTGTCCGCGTGACGTGTCGCTCGTTACGTGTGCCGTACGTGTGGGGCCGTACGTGTCCGCGCGTTACGTGTGCCGTAATCGTGTGCGTACGTGTCCCGTGTCCCGTACGTGTACCGTACGTGTACCGTGTCCCGTACGTGTGCCGTACGTGTCCCGTACGTGTGCCGTACGTGTCCCGTACGTGTCCCGTACGTGTGGCGTGTACCGCAGCGCAATATACGGCACGCGGGCATCGCGTTGGTGTGGACTGTGCTCCTTTCACCGACGCGCCCTGCCTTCCTTCCTTCCTTCCTTCCTTCCTGTCTTCCTGTCTTCCTGCTTCTCTATTTATGATCCCTATATAGGCGGCGATCACGTTGCTACCACCAGCATCGGCTGATAGTCACAGATCATAACGCATGTAATTTTCGCAGTATTGATCCCGTGTTGTCGGGGCGGGCAGACAGCTGCTGCTGCTGCTGCTGATGCTGATGATGATGATGATTGATGATCGATGGATCGTTTGCTGCTGTCTGCCTGATGAGATGTTGAAGCTGCTGATGATGATGCTGCTGCTGCTGCTGAGTGCCTGGCTGATGGATGAATGATGATGATGAATGCCTGGATGATGATTGCCTGATGATGAATCGCTGGCTGATGATGTTGTGAGATGGATGATCTGGCGGCTGCTGCTGATGATTGCTGCTGGCTGCTGGCTGATGGTGATGATGAATGATGCTGATTATGGCTGCTGAGCTGCTATGGCTGCTGGCTGCTGATGATGATGAATGCTGCTATGCTGCTGCTGCTGCTATGACGTGCTGCTGTACTGCTGACCTCGGGATGATGTTGGATGATGATGACGCATGGACACGGGCTCATGATTTAGGGCAAGATGTGGCGCGCCGTGCGTGTGCGACAAAATATTCGTGGTGTACTGTGCGCTCTCTCTATCTATCTATTGATATATAGTATTATACTATATATAAATAATATATATTATATATATCATTTATATATGAATCATATATATTGTGTGTGTGATATATATGAACAGGCTTGCACGGCAAGATGCCGCGTGCGGTGTGCGGCTATATTATATCATATAATATATATATTATATATAGTGGCATATATTATACTGGCGCTTTCTATCTATCTATCATCTTATCTATCTATCTATCTACATCTATCATATATATTAATATAATGTAATATTTATTATCTCTGTCTATATGATATATATATATATATATATATATATATATATATATATATATATTATTATATATATATATAGTATTATACTTGGTGTGATTATTAACACGGCCTTTATGGCGCATTATGCCTCCCGGCGCCCCCATAAATTCGTGTGAGCGCAATAAAATTTTGCTCGGTTTTCGCGCGGGAAACGAACACGTCGATTAATATTCTGTGAGCGTAGGTGCGCGACATAATTCAGTGTTCAACCTTGAATTTTGGGGGGATGCGATTCGGAAAATCTTGGTTTCATGTTAGAAATATGATGTGTGGATGTGTAGAGTTTTGCGCGGCTACTGGCGGAGCATGATGTAAGTGGGTTTTGCGGCATGTCGAGCGCTCCTCTTTCACATATCACCGCCCATGATCTCACACCTCGTCCCTCTCACCTCTCCTCTGCTCTCGTCGGCCTACACACAACACACGCACACCCACACACGATCCGACACAACAGCACACAACACACACACACAACACCACAGCACACACAGCACACGCGCGCGCGCGCGCGTACACGCAACACACACACACACACACACAACACACTACACACACACACACTCGCCTCTCCGCTCTCTCTCTTCCCCCCCTCTCGTAAATGTATCTTCTCTGCTTCCTTCTCTCTTTCTGCCATCTTTTCATTTTCTCTTTCCCCCTCCTCTCTCTCTTTCTCCCATCACTTCACCCACTTTCTCGCTCGCTCGCTCATTCACTCTCTCTTGTGGGCCCTCTCGCTGCTATTTCATCTTTCTCTCTCCCCATGCTCTCTCTTCTCTCTCTCTCCCCTCTCTCTCTCATCTCCTCTCTCTCTCGGTCGACTCTCTCGCTCGGTCTTGCTCTCTCTCTTCTCTCCAGTGCATCTCTCTCGTTCTCTCTCTCTTCTCTTCTCTTATCCTACTCTTCTCCGTGCTCGCTCTCTCTGTGTGTGCTTCCCTCCTTCTCTGCTCATTGCTTTCTTTGCGGCGGCAAATGTGCTACATGGGCGGTAGTTTAATCGGTCGCATGTAGAGTGGCGCCTGGACATGAACAGAACACAGCGACCACCTCGTTCTCCTGGACATTCTCACGCTCTCGCTGCATGTCCCTGTGGATTGGCCTGCTGGGTGGGCCGGGGGGGGGCACGGTCGCTCAAGCCATCACCCACAGCGCCTGCCATGCGCGTACATCATGTCTGTCTCATCTGCTCTTTCTCTTTCTCCTCCGTGGGCCGCCGCCGCCTTCCCCTTCGCTCATGTTGCGCTCTTCCGCGCTCCGTTCCTCAAGATTTCACCGCTTGTTCTGGGTTGTCTCCGTCGTTAATATGCCGCATTTATTCGACTTCTTGTGATTGTTTGGTCCCTCGTTTTTCTTCTTTTCTTCTTGCTTCTTCTTCATTGCTTCTTCGTTTCTTCTTACTTCGTTCTTCTTCCTTCTTCTTCTCTTCCTTGCTTCCTTCTTCTTCTAGTCTTCTTCTTACTTCGTCTTCGTCTTCTTCTTTTTTCTTCTCTCGCTCTTCTTCTTCCTCTTTTTTCTTCTTCTTCTTCCGTCTCTTCTTTCCTTCCTTTTTCTTCTTCTTCTCTTATCCTCTTCTCTTTCTTCCTTCGCATCTTCCTTTTCTTTCTTTTTTTTTAAATTGCCCATGCTTCCTATGAACCTCCGAAATCTTTCGCTCATCAGAATGTTCGCATGCTCCTGGATTTTACGTGGGAATAGCGTTCGCGCCCTGTAATGTTGTGGTCGCTGAGTAGTGTTATACTCTGCTCTTACGGCGCACGCGTTCTCAGCCTTAGTGGGAATAAGCTTCACTATTCATGAATAGTGAAGCTATAGTCACTATAGTGATAGCTTCAACTATATCATCGAAAGTCTTGGGTTTGTGAGCATCGCTCATACGCGCGCACAGCTCGCCACCTTCAAACCATCCTTGAATGTTATATGCAGACCAGGTGCGATCTCAGATGATCGCGCTACGGCAGTCGCTCACCCGTCAATCATGCCCTGTCTTTCGCCTGTAATCTAACGCGCGTGTGTGTGTCCGTGGTGGGTGTGTGTGTGTGTGTGGTGTGTGTGTGACTGTGTGCTTGTGTGTGTGTGTGTGTGTGTGTGTGTGTGTGTGTGTGTGTGTGTGTGTGTGTGTTGTGTGTGTGTGTGTGTGTGTGGTGTGTGTGTGTTGTGGTGTGGTGTGTGTGTGTGTGTGTGGTGTGGTGGGTGTGGGGCAGTTGTGTGTGTGTGTGCGTGTCGTACGTGTGTGTTTATGTGTATCGTGTATGTGTGTGTGTGCGTTCGTGCCCACGTGTACGCGTGCGTGCGTGCTGTGTGTATGTGTGTATGTGTGTGTGCGTGCGTGCGCGTGCGTGGCGTGCGTGCGTGCTGCGCATGTGTGTGTGTGGTTGCGTTGTGTGTGTGTGTGTGTGTGTGTGTGTGTGTGTGTGTGTGTTGTGTGTGAGTGTGTGAGTGCGTGCGTGCGTGCGTGCGTGCGTGCGTGCGTGCGTGCGCGTCGCGTGGCGTGCGTGCGTGCGTGTGTGTGTACGTGTGTGTATGTGTGTGTATGTGTGTGTGCTGTTCGTGCCCCCTGTACGCGTGCGTGCGTGCGTGCGTGTGTGCGTGCGTGTATGTGTGTGTGCGTGCGTGCGTGCGTGGCGTGCGTGCGTGAGTGCTATGTGTATGTGTGCTGCGTGTTCATGTGTGCGTGCCCCCTGTACGCGTGCGTGCGTGCGTGCGTGCTGGACGGTTGACGCACGTGGCTGTCGCCCACGCGGCGCGCACTGCTTTCTAGGCCAGTGTCACTGCCAACGGTTTTATGTTCGCCGCACGCAGACGAGAGAGAGAGGAGAGAGAGAGAGAGAGAGAGAGAGAGAGAGAGAGAGAGAGAGAGAGAGAGAGAGAGAGAAGAGAGATGAGAGAGAGGGAGAGAGACAAGAGGAGAGAGAGAGAGAGAGAGAGAGAGAGAGAGGAAGGAGGATGGGTCGGC
>NW_014577387.1:11870-18242 GCF_000485595.1 Priapulus caudatus
GTTGGAGTTGGAGAGGGGAATGTTCGTTGGGTCGGGGGAGGTGTGTGCTCGGGTGGAGAGGGGAATGTTCGTGGGTGGGGGACCGGCGGCGGAAGGATGTGGAAAATTTGGATCATATAGTGTCGGAGGGTTGCGAGATGGGGTATTGTTCTGTGTGTGGTGGGGGAGGTGTGTGCTCGGGGGTGGAGTGGAGAGGGTTGCTTCGTGGGTGGCGGGACGGTGTGTGCTCGGGGGTGGATCTAGGGAATTGTTCGTGGGTGGGGGAGGTGTTTTGATTACCGATGTGTGCTCAATGGGGTGGAGGAGGGGTGGTTGTTCCTGTGACGGATGTCGTTGGCACGGGGCCAGGCTGTGCTGACTCGGCGTGGGTGTGAGAGGGGATATGTTCTTGGGTGGCGGGAGGTGTTCGCTGCTCGGGCGCTTGCGATTGAGGGGGTTAGTGTTACAGTGCATTGTGGGGGGATCGGTAGTGACTGTCGCTCGATGGGGGTGGAGAGGGGAAGTTCGTGGTGGGGAGGTGTGCTGCTCGGGGTGTGAGAGGGGTATCGTTCTGTGTGTTTAAGAATCGGTGCCGGGTGGATGGTGTGTGCGCTGCATTTCCCGGAGTCTCTCGCCACTTTTTTAAATAGTGCTAGCATCGTGCCTGGCAGTGTGCTCTGGTGGTTGTCGTTTTCGGGGTGGGAGAGATATGTTTCGTGGGTGGGGGTGGGAATGCTTCGGCGGTGTTGAGAGGGGTACTGTTCGTGGGATGGGGGAGGTCGTCGTGCTCGGGGTGGAGAGGGGTATGTTTCGTGGGTGCGGGGAGGTGTCTGATGCTCGGGGGTCTGTGGAGCGGGGTATGCTTCGTTGGTGTCGGAGACCGAGTTGGATGTGTGATTGGTCGCATATTTCCTCGCTCGGGCGTTGGAGAGGATTCGGTATTGTCTCGTATGGGTGGCAGGGCAGGGTGTGTCTCAGTAACGGCCCATGGGAAGCTGTGGGCAGAGGCAGCAGTGTATTTGTGTCGGGGGAGTGGGCGTAGCGAGCGTGCTATCGTGCTCCGGAGCGTGACTTCGAGAGGATTAGCATTATTTATCGAGTATCAAAGATCAATTTGGCTGAAGAGGCCGGTAATTATATTCGTGTCTGTGTCGGGTTGGGGAGGGAATGGCTCGGGCTGCTATGGATATGAAACAATTGGTATTAGCGATGTTATGATATAGTGTGGTGGGTGGAGAGGTGTCGTGCCATTCCTTTATGAGGTCGTATGTGATGGGCATCAGTTGGGGTGTTGTTCTGATGGTATTATGTGGAGGACCCCCAGTCCGCAAATGCCAGACGTTTTAAACTGCGCTTTTGCCAATCTGGAGGTGCGGTTTATCCATCACCCCATTGTCTTTTGCTCGTGCGTGGGTGACGAGGCTGGTATGTGTTCGTGGGTGGGGGAGGCGTCTGCGTTCTAGCTTCGGCGACTCATGCCACCACTAAACCACTACATCTCCCACTTGCATTTGTTGTGCTCGTCATTGTCTGTTATCGGATACATAGCTAGAGTAACATTACGGTTGCTTATGATAAGCAGGGGTGTGTGATGCATGGATGAGTGGGTATGTTGGCTCATGTGTCATAACCTAGCCAAGTACCGATTCTGTGTGTGGAGGGCTGATGAACTCAGGGTGCTGAGTGATACAATGTATGCACACTCTTCACGATACTATCTATTAGTATTACCTGACAAGTATTGTCTCGTACAATTTTCTAGGTTGTGCTCGGGAGCTACTGAGGTTAGTAGTAACCTGGAGGACGGAGGAGACTAAGAGCGTAGTGTCTTGTGTTTGCAAAACTCACGCGCGTGATTACACTCTAACGGCAGCAAGAGAGTGGGGCAGGTGTGTGTCGGCGTGCGAGAGGTAAGTGCTTCGCTGAGTAAGTTATTTATGGGATTAATTAGAGGAGGATCGGACGGTTGGGGAAAGTGATTAGAAGAGAGCTCGAAAATGAATGCTTCGTGGGTGGATGGAGAGGCGGATATGTTCTGGGCTGGAATGTTACAGTAATGGAGTGTCCAGGAGCGCGCGTAGATTCGGGCGAGGAGCGGAATGTTCGCGGGGCGGTGGGGATGGGCCTGTTGTCGTAGAGACTGAATCTCGGTGATATAAGTGAAGCCCAAGCATTCAGCAGTGCGAACATGTTAAGAAGGAAAACCATTATACCTCTTGGCCGCAAGTGTGCTGACTGTTCTATATCGCTCGCGGAACTTTAAAAAGGGAGTCCGGGCGGGTTATAACTGGGCGCGTTTGGACTCGTCGCACTGCGACCCAGATAGTGCATGCATGGAACTCCCGCTTTTACTATGGTCATTATTCATGAAATGAGTTTTTACGAGTTAGGGAACTAAGAATAGAATTAGGTTTGTCCGAGTATTCCCCTCCCCCCCCCACGAACACACACCTCTCCACCCCCGAGCATTCCCCTCCCCCACGCCCGCCAGCCCGATGCTGCACTACACGCTAAGATCCCCTCCTCAACAACGTAAATAAAACTACGAAAACTAATTTTCGCACTGTCATTTCTAATGGCAACCGTCGGATAGTTTGTACAACGCAGATATTTATTCTAGTTCCCGTTGACGCGCTTTCAAACACTGACATATTTGTACCGATGACAAATACATTCTAGATTAAGCGAAAATCATGATAACGGCAAGAGATTATTATTTTTATTATTATTATTATTATTATTATTTTATTTATTTATATTGCGCCTTTTTACATAAAATGATCAAAAGCACAGCGCGTCGATATCTGTTGAAAGCGAGTCTGTTGCTGTTGCTGTTGTTATTGTTAATTTTTTATTATTATTATTATCATTATTAAATGCTAATCCTATCCAGTAATTAATTACGTCTAAGACCATATATATATACACCAAGTGAAGTGTTACGACAAACGAGGCAATAATTAATGCTGGCCTTGACGGCCGGACAGGGAGCCCCCCCCCCCCGCTCTCGTCTGATTCACGATTCTCGGAAACAATTTGCCCGATGAACGCACGCACACACGCACGTGCGTACGCACGCAAACACGAACACACGCAGACGCCGCGCGCAATCACATGCTGAATGCTCTCTTGTTTGCGCACGTGATTATGACCGCCGTTAGATGGCGCCGCGTAATATTGTTCTCAACGCGCTTGACACAGAATTATATAGTATTAACGGAATATATTACGTCCGGCCAGGAAAAATCTCTACGAAGAGAATATTTGTCGGCAGACGCCGCATCACGGCTGCGACGGAGTCATGGTGACGGCGGCCGCGTTCATATTGTCACTTTGTCACGGAGTTCTAATGGATTTTCTTTTCCGGTAGCATCACGGCGACGGCAGTAACGGCCCCCGATTACAGCACTTTCCATTAAAGTAAACATGACGGTATTGCAACGGATTTAACACCATTACATGATGAATGAGTGAATGAATAAATAAATAAATAAATTTGCTGATTTATTTATATTCGCACAGACACGCACGCACGCACGCACAAATGCACACACATACACACACACACACACACACACACGCGCGCGCGCGCGCATGCACGCACGCACACGCACGCACACGCACGCACGCACGCACACACACACAAACACAAACACACACGCGCGCGCTCACGCATGCACGCACGCACGCACACACACACGAACGCACGCGCGCACGCACGCACGCACGCACACAAACACAAACACACACGCGCGCGCTCACACATGTACGCACGCACGCACGTGCTGGTTGGCATGGGACCGTTACGTTTTGTTAATTAAAATATGTCCTTTTCAGTTTACTTTATACTTTTATTCAGTTTAATGAATATTTTAGTGTCTGTTCGCTCAAACTGTCCACGCTATACAAAAAGTATTTTAAAACACAATTGAAAAACCGCCAAAAAATCTGTGCCTTGTCCTTAGACCCTTCCAACCGCTCACGTCTCTCTCTCTCTCTCTCTCTCTCTCTCTCTCCTATTCTACCCCTCTCTCCCAGCAGTGATCAGAAAGAAATAATGGCACATACGCACGCACAGGCACACACAGTCAGTTTTCTACTGTCCACCGCTGGCAAGAAAGGACACAGTTTGTGCGGGCACACAAGGACGCACGCACACGCGCACCGCACGCACGCACACGCACACACGCACACACACGGAGCGTGGATGACAGATGCCTCGGCTATGACTACAGCAGTAAACAGCCTTGACCCGCACTCTCCACTACGGACACATGTTCTCACTCCCTCTTTCTCTCTCTCTCTCTCTCTCGTCATTGTCTCCTGTCTACTGTCTCTGTCTCTGTCTCTGTCTCTGTCTCTGCTCTGTCTCTGTCTCTGTCTTCTGTCTCTGTCTCTGTCTCTGTCTCTGTCTCTGTCTCTGGTCTCTGTCTCTTCTCTCTCTCTCTCGTCTCTCTCTCTCTCTCTCTCTCTCGTCTCTCTCTCTCTCACTTTCTTCTCTCTCCTCTCTGTCTCCTCTGTCTCTCCTCTCTCTCTCTCTCCTCTCTCTCATCTCTCTCCTCTCTCTCTCTCCTCCTCTCTCTCTCCTCTCCCTCTCTCTCTCTAACTCGCGCCATTTCTTTCTCTCTTAGACTTCGCCCTTCCTCCCGCCCTCTCATTCGCTAATCCCTTTACCCCTCTCTCTCTTTCATCGCTCTCATCTCATACCTGCTTTACACACCTATGTCAGGTGCTATTAACCGACTGACACAGGAAATACGCGTAAATGGACCACGCACGAACAAAGAGCGGAGGAGTGGCTGTCCACGTACGGCAAGGCGTAATTAACACGTGCGCCGCACGTCCACGCACCTTCCGTCAGCAGGTATATGGCTACCCGCGCCACCGGGACAGATGCACAGTTTCCTTCCAGCTCGCGAAATATATACTCGTTTTCATCGACGCGCCTCCCTTCGCGTTCCTCCTCCCATCCCCCCTCTCCTTTCCCCTCCTTCTTGCACACACTCTGTCTCTCTCGTCGCGCGCGCTCTCTCTCTCATCTCCTCTCTCGCTCTCAGTCTCTCTCTCTCTTTCATCCTCTCCTCTCTCTCTCACTCTCTCCCTCTCTCTTCTCTCTCTACTCTCTCTCTCACTCTCTCCTCAACTCTCTCTCTCTCTTCTCGCTCTCTCGCGCGCGCTCCTCCGTCTCTCGCTCACTCTCTCTCTTCCCCCGTCTGCTGGTCTCTTCCCGGCGCTTCAACTCTCTCTCTATCCTCTTTCTCTCGCTCCCTTTCTCTCTCTCTCTCTCTCTCTCTCTCTCTCTTCTCTCTCTCTCTCTCCCTCTCTCTCTCTCTCTCTCTCTCTCTCCTGCTCGCCTCCCCTCGCTCTTCGCTATCCTAGTCTATCTATCTCTCCCTCTCCCTATCTCTCTATTTTAGACCGTAGCGACACTCCTATAACTGCCATCAGCCAGATTGCTTGAAGCTCGGTTTGTTTAGTTCAGACACAACATGCTGCTGCTACTCACATAACCGTTTGCGTCGCGCGATGCGATGCGCTGCGTGCGCGTGCGTGCGTGCACGTGTGCTCGTTGTGCCGCAGGCTAAGGCGGGGCCCGCGGGCTACTGGTCAGCACCCCATTTCATAGACAGCGACCTATTCGCCACAGCTCCTCGCCATGCGACAATGCTAGCGCGCTGCCGCCATTACACTGCCCTAGCCTCACAGGACCTTCCCCACTAGTCACCTGACCCCGGGAGGGGACCTCTCCTCCCGACAACCGCTTCCTTCTCCGCGCCAAATCCGCAGTTTTCGTAAAACCGCGCAGCCCGCCAAGGAATCGCCGCCCGCGGCCGCCGCCGGCGGGCGGGCCGGGCCATCAAAGCCATGAACACCGCCAAGAAGATATCCGTGTTGCACCGGGTGGCGCCGGTCGCCGCAAGCAAGCTGACAGGAAAGTCGTGTTGTCACGGTCGAGAATGAGAATTAGAGAGACGAAAAGAGAACGAGAGGAAGAGAGAGGGGGAGGAGACACTGAGAGAAGAGGAAGAGAGAGGGGGAGGAGACACTGAGAGAGAGATCAGAAGAGAGAATCGCTGTGTGGAGCATGGGGAGCATATTAGGAGATGGAGAGGAGGAAGAGAAAGAAAGAGAGCGAAAGAGGAGGTGATAGGACGGTGTGCGGACCGTTAGAGAGAAACACGCGCCAATCGTACTAGCTTGACGAGTTATCTCTTCCTCTATTCGGCCATATACGCATAAATCAACGCGCGGCGCCCATGCCCCTCCCTTCCCTCCCTCCCTCCCTCCCCTTCCTTCCCCCCCGTTCCCGCCACGGACACGGTCACCACACCCATTTACTACGCGAAATCTGGCCGATTTCCACCAAGCAACGATAGCGGGTATAGGGCGCGG
>NW_014577387.1:18252-20404 GCF_000485595.1 Priapulus caudatus
CACACACACACATCAACCCCCACCCCACCCACTCCCCACAGCACCTATCACTACACACACCGATCCCTTCCAACAATTTACCCGATATTTAAGCGGGTATATTTAAGGTAGTAAGTACATCACAGTGACTGATCGGGGTGGGCGACTGAGCGAGCCGATGGGGGGATAACTGATCGTCATCCAGGTAACTAAGTGACTGAGTGAGTGACTGAGTGGGTGAGTGAATAGGTAACGGCGATGAACAACACAGAAGGCCAAGACGCCTGCAGGACTGAGCGGCCAGGCGCGCGCGAGGAACTCGGTGGACAGGTGGGCGAGGGTCCGAGGGCCCGCACATACGTGCAGCCGTTACAATGCACCGCCCCGTGCTGCCTCCGCATGCTGCTGCTGCTGCTGCTGCTCTCCGCGCGCCTGGCCACTCGGTCCTGCAATGCTCAGTCTTCTGTGTTAGTCACCGCCGTTACCTACTCAGTCACTCACTCAGTCACTCGCTCAGTCACTCACTCAGTCACTCACTCAGTCACTCACTCAGTCACTCACTCAGTCACTCACTCAGTCACTCACTCAGTCACTCGCTCAGTCGCTCAGTCACTCAGTCACTCGCTCAGTCACTCAGTCACTCACTCACTCAGTCACTCACTCACTCACTCGCTCAGTCGCTCAACACACACACACACACACACACACACACACACACTCGCACGCAGTCACAGACACGGGTTACTCAACTACCCCGCAGGGACACGACCGATTTAAAAAATATATATCTCGGCACTAAATGCCCTAATACAATCATTCTCTAAAATACGTTTCTGTAGAGTGAATTTATTTTTTTATTCTTTTTTCTGGGTCAATATCCTGGACATAGACCATGTCCTTCTGAATCCAGCTACAATAATGTCGGATTTAAAATCTACTGCGCTATTAAATGTTTTCATCCAAACATCTTCGGAAACATTTTACAATTGAATTTTAAAATTGCTTTTAATCTGCTGCGCGGGTCACTGTACTGGCCACACAGGCATAGCCTTACAAGCCATACTACCGGGTTGTGACGGATCTAAACTCTATACTGCAGCATTAAGTGCTTCCACCCAAACATCTTCTAAAACACATTTCACAATTCTTTTTAATCAACGCGGGTCAGTGTACTGGACACACATCATGTCCTTGTAAACCACCCTATACAGAGCTATAACAGCGACTTAAGTTAAAAACCAGCGCCCTATTAAATGCCCTAATCCAGGCATCTTATAAAACATATTTCACAATCGAATTTTAAAATTGCTTTTAATCCGGGAGGGTCGGTGCACTGGACACACAGGCACGTCCTTATATACGAACTACCCTGCAGTGCTGTGTGTTCGACCTAAAATCTACTGTGGCATTAAATGATTTAATCCAAACATCTTCAAAAACACATTTCACGAGCGAGACGTGAATTTTTCTCAATCTGTGAGGGTCAGTAGCCCGCCTTACGAACAACATGCTCTTCAGATTCCCAACACAACCGACAACTACGTTACAAAACTACACTACGAGGTCGCGCGATTCGAATCAGCGACCCTCGCCAACATTTCCAAAGCCACAGTGCGTCACACAGATGTTGCCAACCGGCAATTTTCGCATTTTGCAAATGCATCCCATCGGCACACACGACCCTCGCGAGTTGTAGAAGGCCTTCGCGAGCATGCGAGGGGGACAAGTGGGTGAGTGAAGCGCGTTAGCGCTATATTATATATAGTGAAGCGGCTGGGCAGTAGCCCCCCTGACGGCAGGCCAGACTGGCGGGAGAGGTACTCGAACCTATATATGCAGCAAACACCCGGGGCTAATGAACTCGTACGTCTAGGAAACATGGATGCGACCCAGACTTGATCCTAAACGGATACTGTAAATTAATGCGTTGAGCTTGTACGGTTTTTAATTTTTAAGGATCGATTTTCCTAACCGGGATAGTAAGATAATATACTAAGCTTTATTAGTTAGTCCCAGCTTCATATTGACTTGACCGGGAATGATGTTCAAAGACGGGCGTGTGTCACTGTCAACTAATGGTTAGCTGGAACGCACACGCCCGCACGCACGCACGCACGCACGCACGCACGCACGCACACACACATACACATACACATACACATACACATACACA
>NW_014577387.1:20429-30738 GCF_000485595.1 Priapulus caudatus
ACAATGCGGTTTCAATAACCCAAGATTTACAGAGATTATAGCTAAAACTATGTGTTAAACGTGTCACTAGATTTATAGAACTGGCAAAACAAATATCAGCTGGGAGCGAGTGGAGGTTGGTATACGCTTTAATCTTGTGAATTACAGTTGTCATTATTCTTTCCAAAATGACTTAGCTCTGCTTTTACAACTAGGAAAGTGTACAATTAAGCTATCATATGCGCGCGGAACGATTTGAGTACTTTTCTAGCGAAATCTAGATACATCAACTACACACACAGTGTTATCTTATGATCTCCTAGGGGTGCTTCTTGGAGTTTATTGAAGCGGCTGGGACGTGGTTTAATTTATTATGCAAGTGTCTCGCGCGGGTATCGCAGGCTTAATTATAGCACGGTCTATTGGTTGGTAAGAAAGTTGTACAATTATAATCTTAATCATATGGCGCTGTATATCGATTTTCAGTTACATTTCTATAAAATCTGTAGCTACACTAGACACATGTCTTAGCTATAATCTCCTGTAATTTCTTGAGGTTTATTGGAAGCAATGATTAGTCTAATTAATTACTACGGAACCTTTGTAAGCA
Organism: Priapulus caudatus; assembly: GCF_000485595.1. NCBI lineage: Eukaryota > Metazoa > Priapulida > Priapulimorpha > Priapulimorphida > Priapulidae > Priapulus > Priapulus caudatus. Next base: position 21,019 of record NW_014577387.1, read on the forward strand.
GCGTATCCATAACAGCGCTGTCTTAAGCGCGGAGGTGTTGATACATTGACAACAACAGTTATAGCACGCGTCAATCCCTGAGTTCGGACGCACCCTGTCTGTAATATAGGGCCTCTCAGGCGCAATCGGCATGCGCCTATCCGCGCAGCCATCTGAGCGCTTCAGCTTTACGCTTTGCTCTGCGACACATCGACATACGGATTAACAAGCATCGAGCAAGAAGTGAGCCCCCCGACTGAAGTTGAGTGACCTGAGTGAGTTGAGTGACTGGAGTCGCACTGAGCGCGTGACTGCAGACGCTGACTCGACCGACCCGTGAGCGAGGGAGTGATGGAGTGGAGCCTGCACCGTCGACGATGAGTGGACTGAGTGACTGGCGAGTTGACTGGAGTGACTGAGCGACAGAGAAGAGTGACTGAGTGAGTGACTGAGTGAGTGACTGAGTATCTAGTGAGTGTACTGAGCTGCGCTGCCTGAGTAGTGACCTGAGACAGGTGACTGAGTGAGTACTTTTTAGTAGGTAACGGCGGTCGACTAACACAGAAGACTGAGGCATTGGCCAGGACCGGAGTGGCCAGGCGCTGCGGAGAGCTAGCAGGCAGCAGCAGCCAGCATGCGGAGGCAGCAACGGGGCGTGCATTGTAACGTTGCTGCACGTATTGCGGCGCCCGTCGGACCCTCGCCCACCCTGTCACCGAGTTCCTCGCCGCCGGGCCTGGCCGCGTCAGCTCCTGCAGCGTCTTGGCCTCTGTTGCTCTGTTCATCGGCCGTTACCTTCATATTCACTCACCCACTCAGTCACTCACTCAGTCCACTTAGTTTTACTGGATGACGATCAGTTATCCCCGCCATCGGCTCGCTCCAGTCCGCCCCACCCCGATCAGGTCCACTTGTGATGTACTTACTACCTTAAAATATACCGCTAAATATCGGGTAAATTGTTGGAAGGGATCGTGTGTGTAGTGATAGGTGCGTGGGGAGTGGGTGGGGTGGGGTTGATGTGTGTGTGTGGGGGGGGGGCGTATTGGATTTCGTTGCAAATTCCTATCTGCAGACTCCGCGCAACGCCCGTGCGGGCCGGTTACTTACCCGTATTTTTTGCGGTTTTTTGGTTGCTAAAGCCCCCCCCGCCTCCCTCCCTCCCGGCTTATCGGCTCTCTGTCTGCGCAGTTATACGGAGTCGAAATCGATTGATTCTGCTAACGACGGTCGGTAAATAAAGAGGCCCGCATTAGCATACAGTGCCCACAGTCGTAAGATGCCTGCATCCGGGATTCCCTGTCCCGCCGCTGTCCGCGTGACCCCCACCCCGGCTTGCTCACCAGCCTGACCCTCCCTGCATCTCTGCCCCCCGCCCGTGTGACGCCGCCACCTCTGCTTGCTGACCAGCCTGACCCTCGCCTGCATCCGCTGCCCCGCCGCCGTGGTGAACCCCACCCCCGGCCTGCTTGTCACCAGAAGGCCTCCTCCCTGCCTCCCGCCCCATCCTTCTAACCAATCTCCGCGCGTTGCTTGTCCCTCTGGTCTTCCTGCCTGCCTTGGCGTCTGTCTTCCTAGCTTGCGCTGCCCGTCTGGTCTTCCTGGCTTGCCTGCCCGTCTGTCTTTCCTGCTTGCCTGGCCCGTCTGTCTTCCTGGCCTGCCTGCCGTCTGTCTTTCTGCCCTGCCCTGCCTGACCGCTGTCTTCCTTGCCTGCCTGCCCGCTGTCTTTCTGCCTGCCTGCGCTGACCGTGTGCTGTCTTCCTGTTTCCTGCCCGTCTGTCTTCCTGCTTCGCCTGCTGCCCTCTATCTTTCCTGCCGGCTGCCGTCTGTCCTTCTGCCTGCACTCGAAACCGTCCTAAGTCTTCCTACTCGGGCCTGCCCGTCTTTCTTTCCTGCTTGCCTGGCCGCGATGTCTCGTGCCTGCCTGACCGTCTGTCTCCTGGTTTGCCGTGCCCCGTCTGCCTTCCTGCCTGCTTGCTGCCCGTCGTCTTCGCCGCTTTGCCTGCCCATGTCTTCGCTGTCTTCCTGCCTGCCTGCCCGTCTGTCTTCCTGCTTGCCTGCCCTCTGTCTTCCTGCTGCCTGCCCGTTCTGTCTTTCCTGCCTGCCTGCCCCGTTCTGTCTTTCTGCGCGCTGCCTGCCGTCTGTTACCTGCTCTGTGTCTTTCTGCTGCCTGCTGCTCCTGCTCGTTGCTGCCTTGTCTTCTGCTTGCCTGCCGCTGTCGGTTTCCTGCTGTGCCTGCCTGGCCGTCTATCTTCCTGGCCCGCCTGCGCCGTCGCTGTCGTTCCTGCCTGCCTGACCGTCCTGTCTTCGCTCCTGCCCGTGCTTCTGCTGCTGACGGTCTGTCTTCGTGCGCTGACCGTCTGTCTCTGTTGCCTTGTCCGTCGTCTTTCCTGGCTTGCCTGGCCGTCTGTCTTCTGCTTGCCTGCCCGTGTGTCTTCACTGCTTGCCTGCCCGTCTGTCTCCTGCGTTGCCTGTCTTTGCGTCTGTCTTCATGCTTGCCTGCCCGTTGCTTTCCTGGTTCTTGCCCGTCTGTCTTCCTGCTTGCCTGCCGTCTGTCTTCCTGCCTTGGCCTGGCCTGAGCCGTCTGTCTTCCTGGTTGCCTGCCCGTCTGTCTTGCCGTGATTGCCTGACCCAAACATCATTCTAATCGCTCGCGCTCGGGTGTATTCTCGTAAATTTTATTACGAATGTTCAACGTGCATTAATTGATTGGGCGTGGCCGCGGGTGCGACACTCACCAGATGCTGGAGGGAGGCTGAGGAGATTTTTCAAAGGATGCGCGACGACGACCACGGGATTGCGACCCGGCCAGGATGCGAAGTGATCGATGCGCGTTTATGGCTTCAATAAGGATGCAGCGAGGTCGTTCGTTTAAAAGTCTAATTAATGCAGTGGTCGTCTGGCAGGCAGCGATCGCGGCATGTAGTTTGTGGGAAGGGAGTGAAGGGTGGAGGAGTGTAAGGTGGTCGGTCGGTCGCCCGGCTGGCGCGAGAGGTGAGGACGGAAAGAGGGAAGCTGAGCACAGAGAACCAGATGGGTATCTCCCTAATGTCGCCGGGTGTCACTGCTGTTACTGCCTGCTGGCTGGCTGCTGCTGCTTGCTGCTGTTGTTGATGTTGTGTGGCTGCTGCTGCTGTTGGCTTGCTGCTGCTGGTTGGCTTGCTGCTGGCTTGCTGATGATGATGTTACGTGCGGCTGCGTGCTGCTGCTGCGCTGATGATGATGATGATAATGATTGATGATACTGTTGGGCTGTTACTGGCTGTGCTGCTGCTTGCTGATGATGATGATGATGATGATGAGTTGTGCTGTTACTGCTGCCTGCTGCTGCTGATGATGATGATGATGATGAATGTTATTGTTATTACGGGCAGCGCTTCTAATGTGTGCTGCTGATGCCACCTGTGTGGTTTGCTGGTTATACTACTGCTGCTGCTACTGCTGCTACTGCTGGCTGTAGCTGCTACTACTACTACTAGACTACTACTAGCTAGCTACTGCTGCTGCTGCTGCTGTTGCTGTTCGCTGTGTTCTTAGCTACTACTACGTACTACTATACTACTACTACTACTACTGACTACTGATATCTACTGCTGCTGCTGCTGCTGCTGCTGCTGCCTGCTAAATGCTACTACTACTAGCTGCTGCTGCTGCTTGCTGCGCTGGCTGCTATTCACTGCTGTTGCTGCTGCTATTACTCCTATTACTACTGTTGCTGCTGCTACTACTGTTGCTGCTGCTATTGACTGCTGTTGCTGCTGCTATTGATCGTCGGCATTAAAAATCCGACTCTGTTTTAAGCTAAATAAATAAAAAAATGAAATAAGGTACTGGGGCCGTTTGTCGAGAAACAAAAATTAGTCTTAACATTAGTCTTAACATAACTTCCACTCGTTTACCGTTGACAGAAACATCCTAACGTTACGAGAACGAAAATCCTGCGCAAATATCCTCTTAACATTACGAAGCCCCAGACCCTCTCGTAACTTTAATATGAAGGTTGAAAATAACACATTTACACTACGAATTACAATTATAGTGATATTATATTTTATAATAATGAATTAAAATGTTTTTCTTGAAAAACCGTCAAAATCATTAATTATCTACCGCTAATAAAACAAAACAATACATTTACAAATGGGCGTATGGCCTTTGTTCACGTTGTTTAACTACTTTGGCATTTTGCCACGACTCTTGCAGCACTCTCGGCGTCTCATGTTAGTGTGAGAATTTGTCTGTTGTGCAGAATAAATTAATGACCACGTCGTTTTTCATCGAAAATATTATTTACATGTGGTTAGCCCATCATAAATATGCATAAATAACTGTGATGTACAATAAATGTGTATGAATTTGAATTTTTTCCTATTATCGTAAGTTTTCATAGCTGAGATGTGGTTTCTGGCAACGCTCCTCTCGTAACATTAACATTAGTCGTAAGTGTGTTATCGGTAGCATTAACATTAGCATTAACTTAACGATGTTTTCTGACAAGGGGCCCGTGTTCATCGTGTGCCTCTCTGATAGAAGGTGACCATGGCTCGTGTCCTATATGTTAGTCATCCGTGTTGTACGCGTGGCGTGTGTAATCATGTTATTATAATTTATATGTAGACAGGAGGTACATTCATAAGTCTATATGTTTGTTATATATTAATTAATTGAATATAAATATAAATGAACATATTCATACATGTATTGTCGCTTGTCAAGTTACTATATATGTTATGTTACTACTTAATAATATAATGGACTTGTGTGCAATAATTAATTTTCAAATATAAATAATAAATAATAATAAATTACACAAGTTGATACACTCATGTCCTGGTTTCCGGTCCTGTGTTTCGCTTTTGTGGAACAATATTTGGATTCACTCGGCCGAAATTTGGTGTGCATATAGGGTACATCTAAACAGGTGGCATTAATAGCAAAAGTTGGGTAATGACGGTACCCAGGAGTAACTAGCTCACGCAAGGCAGTGCTCTGTGCGCTGAAATTCACTGAATGTTGAGGTAGCATTGAAAAGGTGAAATGCTGGCGAGCCCTTTGAACCAGAGATGCCAACCACTACGATTTATCCGGTATTTTATACGAATTTCTATTCTTTTTGGCACCCACTACGACCAGTTTGTATCAACTACGAATTTCACTGTGATCGAAATTTTTTGTTTGTTTGTTAATTATTGTCATTTTTTGTCGATTTATTGTCATTTTTGACCCTCAGAATGCAGAAAATTGCATCTCAGAATCAAAAAATTTTCTGGCGGGTCATTGCCGAAACCCCCTAGCACACTCGGTCACTACGTTACCCTCGAACTACTAATTTGATGGCCAGAACTACAGATTGCTTCAAATATGTGTTGGCATCTCTGCCTTTCCCTAGCCATGTGAGGGCACGTGTGTGCGTGCGTGCGTGCGGGCGTGTGCGTGCTGCGTGTGTGTGCGTGCGTGCGTGCTGCGTGCGTGCGTGGCGTGCGTGCGTGCGGGCGTGCTTGTGTGTGTGTGTGTGTGCGTGGCGTGCTGCGTGCGTGCGTGCGTGCGTGTGTGTGTGTGTGTGTGTGTGTGCGTGCGTGCGTGCGTGTGTGTATGTGTGTGTGACTGTGTGCTGTTGGTGTGTATTTGCGTGGGTGCGTGTGCGTGCTGCGTGTGTGTTGGTGTGTGTGTGTGTGTGTGTGTGTGTGTGTGTGTGTGTGTGTGTGTGTGTATGTGTATGTGTATGTGTATGTGTATGTGTGCTGTGTGTGCGTGCGTGCGTGTGTTGCTCAGTCACTCAGTCACTCACTCACTCAGTCACTCACTCACTCACTCGCTCAGTCGCTCAGTCACTCAGTCACTCGCTCAGTCACTCAGTCACTCACTCACTCAGTCACTCACTCACTCACTCGCTCAGTCGCTCAGTCACTCAGTCACTCGCTCAGTCACTCAGTCACTCACTCACTCAGTCACTCACTCACTCACTCGCTCAGTCGCTCAGTCACTCAGTCACTCGCTCAGTCACTCAGTCACTCACTCACTCAGTCACTCACTCACTCACTCGCTCAGTCGCTCAGTCACTCAGTCACTCGCTCAGTCACTCAGTCACTCACTCACTCAGTCACTCACTCAGTCACTCACTCGCAGCTGGAATCCGTATCGCACGCGAGCAAAGTAAAGCTGAACGTCAGATGCTGTGCGACGCATGCGATGCGCCTAGAGGCCCTATATACAGACAGTTGCGCCAACTCAGGATTTGACGCCATGTTGTTTCCAAATGTATCAACACCGCTGCCGCTTAAGTACAGCGCTGTATGGATACGCTGTACAAAGGTCCGTAGTAATTAATTAGACTAATCGTGCTTCAATAAACTCAAAAATTACAGAGATTATAGCTAAGACATGTGTCTATGTGTAGCTAGATTTATAGAAATGTAACTGAAATCGTTCGCGCCATATGATAGTTTAATTGTACACTTTCTTACCACCCAATAGCCGTGCTAATATTAGCCTGTGCGATACCGCGCGTAGACACTTGCTAATTAATTAAACCACTCGCGCTTCAATAAACTCAAGAATCACAGAGATCATAGATAACACGTGTTTATATGTATCTAGATTTCTAGAAAAGTAACTCAAATCGTTCGCGCCATATGATAGCTTAATTGTACACTTTCCTAGTGTAAACACAGCAGCTAGTCATTTTGGAAGAATAATGACAACTGTAATTCACAAGATAAATGCGTTCCACTCTCCACTCGCTCGCAGCTGTAATATTTGTTTTGCAGTTCTATAAATCTAGCTACACATAGACACATGTCTTAGCTATAATCTCTGTAAATCTTGGGTTTATTGAAGCACGATTAGTCCAATTAATTACTATTGACCATTGTACAGCGTATCCATACAGCGCTGTACTTAAGCGGCAGCGGTGTTGATCCATTTGGAAACAACATGCCGGCAGCGATCACGTGACCGATTTTTTCTGACTCGTCATGGCGCAACTCTCTGTATATAGGGACTCTAGATGCGCCTGTCATCGCTGAGGCACGCGCGTGTCATACCTGACCACCTAATCACAGTGAAATTCGTAGTTTGATACAAACTGGTCGTAGTGGTGCAAAAGGAATAGAAATTCGTATAAAATACGGATAAATCGTAGTGGTTGGCATCTCTGGTTCAAAGGGCTTCGCCAGCATTTCACCTTTTCTATGCTACCTCAACTTCAGTGAATTTCAGCGCACAGAGACACTGCCTTGGTGAGCTAGTTACTCCTGGGTACCGTCATTACCCAACTTTTGCTATTAATGCCACCTGTTTAGATGTACCTATGCACACCAAATTTCGGCGAGTGAATCCACATATTGTTCCACAAAAGCGAAACACAGGACCGGAACCAGGACATGAGTGTATCAACTTGTGTAATTTATTATTATTTATTATTTATATTTGAAAATTAATTATTGCTACACAAGGTCCATATTAAGTAGTAACATAACATATAGTAACTTGACAAGCGACAATAATGTATGAATATGTTCATTTATATTTATATCAATTAATTTATATATACAAACATATAGACTTATGAATGTACTCCTGTCTACATATAAATTATAATTTAACATGATTACACACGCACGCGTACGTCACGGATGACTAACATATAGACACGAGGCCATGTCACCTCTATCAGAGAGGCACACGTGAACAGGGGCCCCTTGTCAGAAACATCGTAAAGTTAATGCTAATGTTAATGCTACGATAACACACTTACGACTAATGTTAATGTTACGAGAGGAGCGTTGCCAGAAACACATCTCAGCTATTAGAAAACTTACGATAATAGGAAAAAATTCAAATTCATACACATTTATTGTACATCACAGTTATTTATGCATATTATGATGGCTAACCACATGTAAATAATATTTGATGAAAAACGACGTGGTCATTAATTTATTCTGCACAACAAGACAAATTCTCACACTAACATGAGACGCGAGAGTGTGCAAGAGTCGTGGCAAAATGCCAAAGTAGTTAAAACAAGTGAACAAATGCCATACGCCATTTGTAAATGTATTGTTTTGTTTTATTAGCGGTAGATAATTAATGATTTTGACGTGTTTTTCAAGAAAAACACATTTGATTCATTATTATAAAATATAATATCACTATAATTGTAATTCGTAGTGTAAATGTGTTATTTTCAACTTCATATTAAAGTTACGAGAGGGTCTGGGCTCTCGTAATGTTAAGAGGATATTTGCGAGGATTTTTCGTTCTCGTAACGTTAGGATGTTTCTGTCAACGGTAAACGAGTGGAAGTTAATATTAAGACTAATGTTAAGACTAATTTTGTTTCTGACAACGGGCCCCAGTACCTTATTTATTTTTTAATTTATTTAGCTTAAAACAGATGGAATTTTTAATGCCGACGATCAATAGCAGCAGCAACAGCAGTAATAGCAGCAGCAACAGTAGTAGCAGCAGCAACAGTAGTAATAGGAGTAATAGCAGCAGCAACAGCAGTAATAGCAGCAGCAGCAGCAGCAGCAGCAGCAGCAGTAGTAGTAGTAGCAGTAGCAGCAGCAGCAGCAGCAGCAGCAGCAGCAGTAGTAGTAGTAGTAGTAGTAGTAGTAGTAGTAGCAGTAGCAGCAGTAGTAGCAGTAGCAGTAGTAGCAGTAGCAGTAGCAGTAGCAGTAGCAGTAGCAGTAGCAGTAGCAGTAGCAGTAGCAGTAGTAGCAGCAGTAGCAGCAGCAGTAGTAGTAACAGCAACATCAGCAGTGGCATCAGCAGCAGCATTAGAAGCTGCTGCAATAACAATAACATCATCATCATCATCATCATCAGCAGCAGCAGCAGCAGTAACAGCAACATCATCATCATCATCATCATCAGCAGCAGCAGCAGCAGCAGTAACAGCAACAGTATCATCATCATTATCATCATCATCATCAGCAGCAGCAGCAGCACCAGTAACATCATCATCAGCAGCAGCAGCAGCAACAGCAGCAGCACCAGCAACATCAACAACAACAGCAGCAGCAGCAACAGCAGCAGCAGTAACAGCAACATCATCATCAGCAGCAGCAGTAACATCAACATCATCAGCATCATCAGCAGCAGCAGCAGCACCAGCAACATCAACAACAACAGCAGCAGCAGCAGCAGCAGTAACAGCAGTGACGACGGCGACATTAGGGAGATACCCATCTGGTTCTCTTGCTCAGCTTTCCCTCTTTCCGTCTCCACCTCTCGCGCCACCGGCCGACCGACCGACACCTACACTCCCTCCACCTCACTCCCTTCCCACAAACTACATGCCGCGATCGCTGCTGCAGACGACCACTGCATTAGATGTAGACTTTTAACGAACGACTCGCTGCATCCTTATGAAGCCATAACGCGCATCGTCACTTCGCATCGCGGCCGGGTCGCATCTCCGTCTCGCCGCATCCTTTGATCTCCTCAGCCTCCCTCCCAGCATCTGTGACGTGTCGCACCGGGCCACGCCAATCAATTATGCACTTTGAACATTCGGTAATAAAATTTACGAAATACACGAGCGAGCGATTAGAATGATGTTTGGGTCAGGCAATCAGGAAGACAGACGGGCAGGCAACCAGGAAGACAGACGGTCAGGCAGGCAGGCAGGAAGACAGACGGGCAGGCAAGCAGGAAGACAGACGGGCAGGCAACCAGGAAGACAGACGGGCAGGCAGGCAGGCAGGAAGACAGACGGGCAGGCAAGCAGGAAGA
>NW_014577387.1:30748-32635 GCF_000485595.1 Priapulus caudatus
GTTGCAACAGTAGCAGCAGCAGTAGCAGCAGCAGCAGCAGCAGCAGCAGCAGCAGCAGCAGCAGCAGCAGCAGTAGTAGCAGCAGTAGTAGCGCTAGCATCGTTGCATCAGTAGCAGCAGCAGCAGCAGCAGCAATAGCAGCAGCAGCAGTAGCAGCAGCAGTAGTAGCAGCAGTAGTAGCAGTATAGTAGCGCTAGCATCGTTGCAGCAGTAGTAGCAGCATCGTTGCAGCAGTAGTAGCGCTAGCATCGTTGCAGCAGCAGCAGCAGCAGTAGTAGCAGCAGTAGTAGCGCTAGCATCGTTGCATCAGTAGCAGCAGCAGCAGCAATAGCAGCAGCAGCAGTAGCAGCGCTAGCATCGTTGCAGCTCGCACTTCCACCACGTGTGCCGCGCCGCCAACTACTACCGAATGCAATGACGTCGCTCGATGACGTCATTAACATCTTCCGCTCATGTGTGCTAGTCACGTCGGCTGACGGATTGCAAGTTGGGCGAGGGTAGAGTATGGGAAGAAGATGGTCTGAAGGAGAACTGCAGGAGAGTAGAGGAGGATGAGATGGAAAGTGTAGCAGATATTAGGAGAGAAAAGAATGGGAATGGACACCAAGAGTTTACAGATATATGAAGAGCAGGGTGACAAGGAATGAGAGTAGATAAAAGGGGGCGGGGAAAGGGTCACAGTTGATGATAGGGAGAGAGGAAGGACATGGGAGAGAAGCAGAGCATGGCATGGAAGAGGGGGGAAGCAGGTGAGATAAAAAGCCAGGGAAATCATTGGTGAAGGAGGCTAAGAGGGGGAGAGGAAGGGCAGAGTGGGAGAGGAAGGGCAGAGAGGATGAGAGAAGTGGAAGATAGGGGGAGCCAGGTGTCCATCATAGAATCAAGAAGCCTTAGCGAACTAATCAGACATTTCATCGGTGCTTACTTAGACCTCGCTCTCACGCACACACACACACACGAACGAACGCACGCACACACACACACACACACATACACACGAACGAACGCACGCACGCACGCACACACACGCGTGCACGCACGCACACACACACGCACGCACACACACACGCGCACGCACGCACGCACGCACACGCACGCACAAACGGGTTCTGTGTCAGCCGGCTAGTTTATTTAGCATTTAATTCAATGATACAACAACAACAACAAAATCAATCAAAGTAAATCAAATAAATCAAGTCATCAATTATATTCGCCATGCTATATCGATTGCAATGTCACCTTTCTGATTGCGTGCTGGGGGAGAAGAGGGCGCCATTGCACCCCTAGGTTAGTAGCTGCGACAATCGTCCAGAGTTAATTAGGGATGGCGACTAATTGGTTTACATAAATCAGACAATATTATTGTCGGGGGTAGGGTGGGACGGGACAGGGGGGTGTGGCGCAAAAATGAATTAACGTGCAACCGATTTATCGCCCCTTCCCACGAGTTCATTTTTCAGCTTTCAGCGTGGCATAGGCGAAATCAACAATGAGTGCTTACCCCTCCTCGCCCACCGACCCCCAGACTTTTCCTTTTTATTCACTGCCATCTCCTCCTTATCTACTAGTTCCTCCTCCTGAGGCATCACCCCTGATTCTTACCTTGATTAACCCCTCCCCTCACTCCGCGCCTTAACTACTGCATCTCATCCTCCTCCTCATCCTCCTTCTTTACACAACGAATACCATCTCTTCAGGTGCCTCCACTGGTCAGTCGTTATACCACACCCCCTCATCCATCCTCTTTATCCCAATCCTGCTCACACCCCTGCTTATTCACACCCATCCCCTCCAACACCTCCACCACCTCCTCCTCATCCTCCTCCTAAGCCACCTCCTCCTTCTCATCCACCTCCACCACCTCCTCCTCATCCTCCTCCTAAGCCA
>NW_014577387.1:35000-37076 GCF_000485595.1 Priapulus caudatus
CTACCCTACCCCTACCCTACCCTCTCTCTCTCTCTCTCTCTCTCTCTCTCTCTCTCTCTCTCTCTCTCCACCCCTCCCAGGGGAGGGGTGGAGAGAGAGAAAGCGTGGGGGTGAATGGAAGAGGAGAGGACCCCATGATGCTAACTGCTTTGGGGCAGAGCGCGCCGCGCACCACCCATCCTCGCTCTGCTGCGGCTGGCTCATCCCCTGCTAGCGGAGAGAGACGCTGCTGCTGCTGCTGCTGCCGCGGCTGTCTGCTGCTGCTGCTGGGACAGCGTGAGTGCGGTACGTCTCGCCCCGCGTCCCGCGCTGGCGCCCGCACACGAGAGGCGGCATCGCGCGACAGCCACACGCGCTCGCGCTGTCCGCTCGCACCGCCGCCAACACCGTGTTAGCGCGAGGGAGCCGCAAGGCGCGGAGGGGCAGGACGTTGGGAGGCAGGGAGTGTGTCGGGATGGAGGAGGGAGGGAGAAGTGAGGGAGGAAGAGAGCGAGGGAGAGATGGAGGGAGAGGAGAGAGCAAATCACATGTACTAATAGCCTGACCACGAGAGCGTGAGACCTGACCACCTTACATCACACATACTAATAGCGTTGCCACAACGAAGTAATGAGTGCGGCGAGTAACAGACCAGTGAGGAGCTTCGCTCTGGAGGACGAACCCACAACAATCGTCAGTCGCAGCCCCCGCTAGATGCACGCTCGAGACAGCGCAATGTCTCGCTTGAGACAACGCGATGTCTCGCTGCAGACAGCGCGATGTCTCGCTCGAGACAGCTGATGTCTCGCTAGAGACAGCGCGATGTCTCGCTGGAGACAACGCGATGTCTCGCTTGAGACAACGTGATGTCTCGCTCGAGACAGCCGATGTCTCGCTGCGTCGCACAACATCTTACGTTTAGGTATACATTGTTCACGTGCGATATGGATTACAGGTAGCCGCAGCGATGACTTGTAGGTGATTACCACAAGTTCAACTAGACAGAGTGCACTCACGGAGAGTGCATACCTCCGCCAGCAACATACGCCATACGCCATACGACTCACGAACACACGAATAACACACGAACACACGAATAACACACGATATACGCCAGCGTACTGACATGTACACGCTCCCATGTAACATGTATGTGTTACGAGCTGGCTCGCTGGCTTGCTGACTCGCTGGGTGATATCGATCGACCGCCGCGCTAATATCAATTGCGCGAACACACGAACACACGAAAGCGAAAATATTACCTCCGTCCAACTCCGTTGGGCGGAGGTAATTAAGTAACCAGTGCACGGCGCGAGTAACAGATCAGTCAGTGAGGTTCGCTGATGAACCAACAACAACCGTCAGTATAGCCCCCGTAGAGACGGATTTCAGGTAACCGCAGCGCAAACTGCATGGAGCGCCCCCTTCGCTCACTCAGGATACCACTGCCACAATGCTAGCACTATTTTTAAAGTGGGCGGAGCTCGGGGGAAATCCAGCGAATGGAGATTCGTAAACAGCGTATGATTTGAAAGAGGTAAATGGGTGCACAATCCGCATACTATTTCGTATCTCTATTTTATCAAATTTGTCATGAAATAACGGTCGGATTTTTAATATCTTTGCAACTTTTATTAGTCCAAATCTTATTACATAGGATCCGAGTAACGTGCCTGCTGTAAAACTTGTACTAAAAAAGCGTTACAAATTGTAACCGAAATCTACTTGTGGCAGTGTAGCCCATGAGCGAGAGCGCCATCTGTCGTGGAGTTTGACCGCAGCGATGACTTGTAGGTAGATGCAGCGAAGCAGCATGGGTAACCTCACAGTGGTATACTTCTCCCGTCAGTAAAACGCGAGTGGAGAGCACGGGGGCGCAAACCGGTCCCTTGATAGAGGGCGCAGTGTGAGGTGGCTTTGTTCTTGCTTTGTGATGGGCACATTAATTTATTATAATGATATGTCTACGTCGACTTCATCAAATAATCATTAGAATAGGCAGCGGCGACGTCCATGCGCGCTATCTCTCTGTCTGTCTCCCCCTCTCTCGTTCTATCACTCTCTCTCTCTCTCTCTCTCTCTCTCTCTCTCTCTCTC
>NW_014577387.1:37216-41476 GCF_000485595.1 Priapulus caudatus
TAGCGTCACACACACACGTGTCAACGTAGCTTCACACACGTCAACGTAGCGTCACACACACGTGTCAACGTAGCTTCACACACGTCAAGGTAGTGTCACACACGTCAACGTAGCGTCACACACACACGTGTCAACGTAGCTTCACACACGTCAACGTAGCGTCACACACACGTGTCAACGTAGCTTCACACACGTCAAGGTAGCGTCACACACGTCAAAGTAGCGTCACACACACGTGTCAACGTAGCTTCACACACGTCAACGTAGCGTCACACACGTCAACGTAGCGTCACACACACGTCAACGTAGCGTCACACACATCAACGTAGCGTCACACACACGTCAACGTAGCGTCACACACACGTGTCAACGTAGCTTCACACACGTCAACGTAGCGTCACACACGTCAACGTAGCGTCACACACACGTCAACGTAGCGTCACACACACGTGTCAACGTAGCTTCACACACGTCAACGTAGCGTCACACACGTCAACGTAACACCACACACATGGCAACGTAGCGTCACACACATGTCAACGTCGATTAATGCACATGACAATGTGCTGTCACACACCTGATAATGTTGATTCATACACCCGATAATGTGGTGTCACACACATGACAATGTGGTGTCACACACATCACATCCTTGGTTCACACACGACAGCCTTGGTTCACACACCTGACAATGTTGATTCACCAACGGGACAATGTGGTGTCATACACCAGACACACATACGACACCGTTGGTTCACACACCTGGCAATGTGGTGTCACACCCATGGCAACGTGGTGTCACACAGCTGACAATGTTGATTCACACACCTGACAATATGGTGTCATACACCTGCCAATGTGGTGTTATACACCTGACAATGTGGTGTCACACACCTGACAATGTGTCCATCCAACACTCTGCCCTCTCAAAAAGAGAGAGTCCGCGGCAAAATGAGAGAGACCGCAGTCTGAGGTTCAAAATTTTAGATATTGTAAAATAAAAAATATGGTAATACCGCGAGGCCGTGCTCTGGAACGAACTAGTCAGTATAGCAGATGCAGATCCTGCATATGTCAAATCAGAGAGTCAGACAGTAAATCAAGGAGTATTTGACTCCGGACTCCCGTTAATTTCGCACCATGATGTGGTGTCACACACCTGGCAATGTTGTATCACACGTATAATCTGGTTAAATGGTCATCAGCTAGGTGTGTCACCTACCACCTCATCAGACAGGTGTGTCACCTACCACCTCATCAGACAGGTGTGTCACCTACCACCTCATCAGACAGGTGTGTCACCTACCACCTCATCAGCCAGGTGTGTCATCTACCACCTCATCAGCCAGGTGTGTCACCTACCACCTCATCAGACAGGTCATGTCACCTACCACCTCATCAGACAGGTCATGTCACCTACCACCTCATCAGCCAAGTGTGTCACCTACCACCTCATCAGACAGGTGTGTCACCTAGCACCTCATCAGACAGGTATGTCACCTACCACCTCATCAGACAGGTGTGTCACCTACCACCTCATCAGCCAGGTCATGTCACCTACCACCTCATCAGACAGGTCATGTCACCTACCACCTCATCAGACAGGTCATGTCACCTACCACCTCATCAGACAGGTCATGTCACTTACTACCAATGACTCGTGACTACAACTCTTAGGTACCTAGTTGCAGTGCGTCTGCAAAGTCACTAATGTTCAACGAGTTCATACTCACAATTGCCAACATGCAGGTGTGTTCGTAGAAGGACAACAGATCAGCAGTTTATATGAAAGCTTGCTTTCCTGGCCACTAATTGGCGCAGGGTTTACATTTAACTAGATTTCTTGTTGTCAACACAAAGGGACAGCGCAACAGGCACCCGTCGTGTCATCATCAGGAGACAGAGGCAGGAGCTGGCGCGGCGTCACACTCGTCTCACCACAGGTGACGCGTGCAGCATCACGTTACATGTGTGACATGTGACGTAACAAGATGTACAGCAATGCGTGACACCACACGTGGTCGGTGTGACGTCACCGGGCAGGCAATCGATGTGCCATCACACGACAGACGGCCAGTGTGACGTCACAGTGATGTGTGCCATCAGATGGTAGGCAGGTCAGGGCGTGGATGGGGCGAGCGTGTGCACATCGATGAGGGGGGACCGGAAGAGACGACACCATTAAACAGTGCTGACATTCGGCGCTCCCATTTCTCACCCGTCCGACTGTCTGCTCGTAATCTCACGCCTGGTTCCAATCGCATGACTCTGTGATTCATGATTCTCATCGCCTTTCTGCGAGATTTGTCGCTCGAAGTACGCGTCGCGTTCGTCTGATCTACCGCCGCGCCAGCACACTATAGTAACAGCACTGTGTGGACTGTGGATGGCACCGTCACCTTTAGCTGTCCACCTAGTTCACTCTCCCTGCCGCCTCCCTGCCACCTCCCCTCCCCTCGAAGATTACACGACCTGTGTTCCCAATTCTCAGCTTCGAGATCACATCTTCTATTCCCCGACACGCGTACGAAAAACACTGGTTGTTTCTGCCCTTACGTTTCCCGCTCACCCTCAAGACTTTCCTCCGCCCCTTCTTCAGGGGGAGATCTACACAGCTCCTCCTTCTCCGATTCCCAGGTGAGATGAGATGTAAAGAGAAGGGGCACTTACCTGTCGAAGACATTGTCGCTGCTCGAGTATTTGCGAAGGTTCTCCAGCGGTGAGAGAGGCTCCTCCTCCTGTCCCTCCTCTCCGGCTGAGAGCTCGCCCTCTACTGAAACGAAACGGCGCGCCCGTGATGAGAACACGTCAACGTAGCGTCACACACACGCACTCCGTCTCCCACCCCTCACCCTCCTGTCTCCTCCCTCACCCTCCGGGTCCCCCTACCCCTCAACCCTTCCGGTCCCCCTACCCTCACCCTCCCGGTCCACCCACCCCTCAAACCTTCCGGTCCCCCTACCCTCAACCTTCCCGGTCCCCCCTCAATCGATTGCACAGACGCTCGCCCCATCCAAACGCCTGCACCTGCTACCATCTGAATGTGACACAATCACTGTGACGTCTAACTGGCCGTCTGTCGGTGATGGCACATCGATGCCTGCCCGGTGACGTCACACCGACCACGTGTGGTGTCCACGCCTTGCTGTCTCTGTTCGTCTGTCACACATGTAACGTGATGCTGCACGCGTCACCTGTGGTGAGACGAGTGTGACGCCGCCCAGCTCGTGTGCTCTGTCTCTGATGATGACACGACGGGTGCCTGTTGCCCCTCCCTTTGTGTTTGACAACAAAAAATCTAGTTAAATGTAAATCCTGCGCCTAATTAGTGCCAGAAACACAGCTTTCGATAATAAAACCGCTGATCTGTTGTCCTTCACAGAACACCGCTGCTTGTTTGGCAATTGTGAGTATGAACGTCGTTGAAATTAGTGACTTTGCTAGACCACTGCAAACTAGGTACCTAAGAGTTTGTAGTCACGAGTCATTGGTATAGACATGAACCTGCTCTGATGAGGTGGTAGTGACACACCTGTCTGAGCAGGTGGTTAGGGTGACATGACCTGCTGGATGAAGTGGTAGGTTGACACACCTTCTGCATGAGGTGGTAGTGACACACCTGCTGATGAGGTGGTAGGCTGACGACACATGGCTGATGAGGTGGTAAGGTGACACAACTGTCTGAAATGAGTGGTAGGTGACATGACCTGTCTGATGAGGTGGTAGGTGACATGACCTGTCTGATGAGGTGGTAGGTGACACATTTTCCTGATGAGCTGGTAGGTGACAGCACCTGTTCTGATTGAGAATGTAGTGAACAGACCTGTTCTGATGAACCATCAAACCAGATTATACGTGTGACACAAACATTGCCAGTGTGTGGACACCACAAGGAGTCCAAAAGTACAAATACTTTTGAGTTGACTGTCGGACTTCCTGATTGTTGACATATGCAGGAGTCCGTGTGACTCCCTGAAAAATTCTGCTGCTATATCTTGACTAGTTTGTTCCAGAGCACTGCTCGCGTATTACCTAATTTTTTATTTTACAATATTAAAAATTTTGAACTCAGACTGCGACCTCCCTCAATTTTGCTGCGGACATCCCTTTTTTTGAGGGCAGGAGTTTTTGTTGGACGGACACATGTGTCAGGTGTGTGACACCACATTGTCAGGTGTAATAACACCACATTCGGCAGGTTGTATACTACTATGACACCACATTTGCAGATCTTCTCTCCAACAACAACACAAAGGCACG
>NW_014577387.1:41501-48270 GCF_000485595.1 Priapulus caudatus
GTTGATGTTGTGTGACACCACATGTCATGTGATGTGACACACATTGTCAATGCGTTGTGGACCCACAATTGTCATGTGTGTGGACACGCACATTATCCGGGTGTAATGGAATCAAACATTATTCAGGTGTGTGCAGCACATGTCATGTGTGTGCATTAATCGACGTTGACATGTGTTGTTGACGCTGTACATTGACGTGTGTGGTGCTAACGGTTGACGTGTGTTGACGCTACCGTTGACGTGATGTGAAGCTACGTTGCAGTAGTGTTGTGACGCATATGTTGAATGTGTGTGGTTGCTACGGGTTGGACGGTGAATGTGACGCTACGTGACGGTGTGGTGTACCGTGACAACTTTGTGATGTGATGCTATTGATGTGATGTGACGCTACCGTTGACGTGGTTGTGTTGACGCTAGTTGAGTGTGTGACGCTACGTTGAGAGACGTAGCGCTGATGTGAAGATACTGTTTGACACGTGTGTGTGATGACGCTACGTTGACGTGTCGGCCAGGCTGTGAACTGTTCACGTTTGGACGTGTGATTGACGCCTACGTTGACACGTGTGGTAGTGATGCTAGGTTAGACGTGTGTGATGCTACGTTGACGTGGTTGTGGTGCTACCAGTTGACGTGCGATTGATGCTCGTTGAGATTGTGTGTGTGACGCTACGTGACTGTGTGTTGGTGCGCTACGTTGACGTGTTGTGGTGCTTACGTTGACTGTGTGTGACGCTACAACTTGACGTGTGTGAAGCCACGTTATGACACCGTGTGTGTGACGCTACGTTGACAGTGTGTAGTGTGCCTACGTTGAACTTGTGTGTGAACGCTACGTTGACGTGTGTGTGTGCATGCTAACGTTGACGTGTGTTGAAGCTACTGTTGACACGATGTGATGTGACGCTACGTTGACGCTGTAGTTGAAAGCTACGTTGACACTAGGGGTGGGTGGACCGAGAGGGTGAGGGGTGGGGTGGACCGGGAGGGTCAGGGGTGGGTGGACCGGGAGAGTGAGGGGTGGGTGGACCGGGAGGGTCAGGGGTGGGTGGACCGAGAGGGTGAGGGGTAGGGGGACCGGGAGGGTGAGGGGCAGGGGGCAGCGCGCGGGAGAGCAGCACTCAGCCAGTAAGCAGTAATTACCCACATCCTAGCATGTCGCCTGCGCGCGCCCCGAGCCGCCATTCATCTCCCGCCATTAAATAGCCATCAGCGGCGGCGGCAGCGGCACCTGTAATTAAAACCTCGCACTCGCATCCCTCTGCGTCGCCACGGCTACGGCCGCCGCCGCCGCCGCCGCCGCCGCCGCCGTATCCGGGCGCGCGCGCACACACAGGTGATGTGACTTGCCATTCATACCTCACTCACAATCATCACTCTCAATATATCATAGCTCGCAATATATAGCACTAGACACTAGCGCCGCAACAACATACACAAGTAGATGTAAATTACTAAATATATATATACATGCAAGACGTGCGGCGCAATATATTACATACCTTAGACGTAAATTGAAATATATACACACTAGACGTAGATTAGCATTTTACAATATACGTACATCGTACATAATTTGCAACATGCACACTGGGCATATTACCTTGTAAAGTGCACATTAGACATATACTCTGCAGCATTTACATTGCAATATTTACGTTGCAATAATTAATAATTATACATTTTAAAAATCTAGGGCTTCCATTCTTGTACTGCACGGGGGTTAGTTGAGCCGTATATATATATATATATATATATATATGCGTTTAAATCTCTGTACGCGTCTGCGCCTCACTCGTCGTCGTCACGTAGGTAACGCCACGCGTCTACCCGCCGCGCGCGCGTGCACGCTGTTTTTGCTCTCTCCCGAGCGGCGAGGGCGTGCGCGCGCACGGCGGGACGGCGGCGACGCATGGCACGTCGTGAGCAAGGCGGGTTACAGCACACACATACACGCGCACGCACGCACGCGCGCACGCACACACGCACGCACGCATTCACACTCGAGAAATGCTAACGAGCAGTACACGAAATGAAGGTATCGGAAAGTGAATTAGCTCCGTCGGACGAGTGTCTGACGATGGAACATTCCAGCGTCGCCGTAGACACACGCCGGACGCGCGCGCGTGCATGCACGCAGCTTACACGCACTAAACACGTGCCCATGCACACACATGCTCTAACCATGCAGATACACATGCACTATGCACGCACGCACGCACGCACGGCGCCAGCATGCGCAAGCTCTCCTTTCGCCCCTCCCGTTGCTTATTGATTTCTTTGTGCTGCTGACCAATGGCGGCCCGCACACTGACGGCGAAGCAAGCGTTGCCATGGTAACGCGGATGAGCTGGCAGTGAGAGACGCGTAGAGACGGATGGGGTTCACAGGAGACGCACAGAGGCACAGGTCCACGAGATAACTAACTGTCGAGGACGCATACTTTCAAGTGTTGATTCAGAGACTCGAGGATGAAACGAGATTCTATTAACTAGTGACATTATATAATGCCTTATATGGTATCGACAGCATCGTTTTGGAACATTTCCAACAATTCTCTTCCACATCTCTATTGGTCCGTTTCCAGCGAATTTCTATAATTGGACAGACATCTTTCAGAAAAATTCCGCTAAATACAACATTTTCGTTTTTGTTCCGATCAACAAACAAAATCTACATTCGTCCCATTAATATGATCAGAAGTAGATAATAGGGAATTCCCTATTATCTACTTCTGATATGATGCCTCCGTTAGTCGTCCTAAATAGATACGTAATATTTGATTGCTTGAACTGCCTCCCTCTATTCCTTCCCCCCCCCCACCCACCCCACACAAGCCCAGGCCTCTTTTGCTTGCAACATGGAAACCCCGACTTTCTCGTGAAAACGAGTGATGGCTGGAACACAGTGGCAGAAGAGGAACGCTCAGTCTCTCTCTCTCTCCCTCTCTCCCTTCCTCTCCCTGACCCTGTCCCTTCCTCTCCCTCTCCCCTCTCCCGCTCGCTCTCCCTCTTGCTCTCTCTCTCTCCCTCGCCTCATAGTGTATAACTGCATCAGAGCAACATCAATGAACCGTACACATAGCACTAACATCCCCTCGCTCCCAGCTGCATCGTGCAAGGAAGGGGTGTCTCATGACCATGCACATGCGAAGCCATGCACGCAAGCTCCTACACGAACAAACAAATACATAATAAAAAACCTCATTTTATTTAGGCAACATTCAACAGTTTCAGTCTTCCTTTCTCACTAATTTCCACCTGGGTATCTCCTACGTCTATGTCCACCTCCTATCTCTATTCGGGTTCCCCATCTCTAATCGAAATTCTCCGCGACTCCATCCTGATCTACAACCTCTATCCGGATATCTGATTTCTATAGTCTGTCATCATCTCCACTCTTCTACACATTCCTGACACAATCCAGCTCACTGTCGTTTTCGAGAGGCCACTTGAGAGGGCGCCACTTGTGAGCAGTCCGACTCGTGCTTCTGCATCCCACGAACGTCGCCTAATACACTGCACACGAGCTGTCGACTATGTTCGTCTGCGGTCACGCACGCCGCTACGTCAAAGCTGCGCGCACGCCCCCTGCAGGCAGACATGCAGCAACTGGACGGATATCCCGGCGGACAAACGCTACGGGGGTTAATGCAAACGCAGGCCACTGAAGGCAGGGCTAGCAGAAAAGCAAGCAGAATCAGGCAGAGCAGCAGCAGCAGAAGAAGCAGCGATGCCGACTACAGAGAGAGAGATATAGAGAGAGAAATATAGAGAGATAGCAGGCGATCCTACCTTTGCGGGGGCTGCAGGCGGCCACTGCCCACATGTCGGGTATTTCTGGCCGCACCGTGTCCCAAGAGTTAGGGAGGAAGCCCAGCACCGGTTCGTTACCGGTCAGCCAAAACGCCATCGGCGCGCCTCTCTCGCTCACTAACCGCACGCTCGCCACGCACGCCGCTCTCTTACTGCCAATCCTCGTTACGTTCGCATGGAACAGAAAGTCAGGTGGTTAGTAGATGATGGGTGGTGCATGCACGCGCACGCACACACATGCGCACACACGCACACACATGCGCACACACGCGCGCATGGACACGCACGCACGCACGCACACACACACGCACATACACGCACACACACACACACGTGCGCAAGCACACGCACGCACGCACACACACATGCACGCGCACGTACACCCACACATGCACATACAGACGCGCGCGCACATACATGCACACGCACATGCACCCACGCCCGCGCACATGTGCATCCATCCATCTATCTCTCTATCTCTATCTCTATCTCTCTCTCTCTCTCTCTCTCTCTGTCTCTGTCTCTGTCTCTGTCTCTGTCTCTGTCTCTGTCTCTGTCTCTGTCTCTGTCTCTGTCTCTGTCTCTGTCTCTGTCTCTCTCGACTCTCTCTCTTCTCTCTCTCTCTCTCTCTCTCTTCTCTCTCTCTCTCTCTCTCTCAGCCCTCTCTCTCGCCTCTCCCAATCTCTCCCCTTCAGGTAGCTAACACGCCTATTCACTCACAGCTCCACGCGACCCTCTCTAAATCCTAACACTATCCCCCGTAATCCTAACACTTACTCCTCAACTTACCATGTTACCCCCACCTTCGCTGCTTCACTCTGACTGCTGACTTGCTGCTGCTGCTGCTGCTGCTGCTGATGCTGCTACTAGTATAGCTACTGTGTAAACACCTAGCTCTAATCCGGCGGCACACGTGCACACACGACTACTTCAACGTGACTGTTTTCTAAACAAGCCGCGAGTAAGATGTGAGGAAGGTAGTGCGTGTTACACACGCACGCACGCACGCACGCACGCACGCACGCACGCACGCACGCACGCACGCACACACACACCCACCCACACCCACACCCACACACGCTCGCGCACGCACACGCACACTCACACACACTCACACACACACGCACCCACAACCACACACGCTCGCGCACGCACACACACACCCACACACGCACACGCTCGCGCACGCACACGCACACTCACACACACGAACACACACACGCACGCACGCACGCACGCACGCACGCACGCATGCACGCATACACATACGCGCACACAAACACAGGTAAGGTTAGTTTGGTTCAAAATAGCATGCTATACACAGCGAACACGTTAGACAGTTACCTTTTGCTACAGTGAATACGCACGCACACACGCGGGTGTGTGTCTACACTGTCTAGATAGCAGTGGACGAAGAAGCTCTGCTATGTAGTGGAGAGATGATTACGTTGTACACACACACACGCGCACGCTCGAGTGGGCGGGCAGGCAGGCTACCAGGCTTGATAGGCTGCAAATCATTCAACAAACGCTCACGAATCACGACAGTGCCACCGCTTCTACTACATATACGGCCGTGATGTTCACACACCTGTGCTACTCTTCCTGATTACAGGTAGCTGGATCAAGGTAGGGGCAAGGCAACTGGTCTTATACGTAACAGGTCTATAGATTAATAATTCTGTGGCGAAAAACTACAAGCAGTAAGGTACCTGCTGTGTGTGTACTATGCGGAGCTTGATACCGACACTGTTAACCCATCTAGAATCAAAAACACGGGTGCAAATGAAAATAAGACTTCGCATGCACGCACGCATACAGCCAATTTAACAACAACACTTACACAAACAAGTACATTCATGCGCACGAAGACGCGTGTTCACGTAAACGCACAGTAACTTCACAGTCATGCCTTAGCCTACTACGACACGATAACGCAGTGCAACATGTTACATCCCTCGTTTGTGCTGTTACCGACATCGCCGCACCTACGCACAGATCGTGGGGTTCGCGACCCACCTCAGCCCTCACGCCCACACAACAATTCGCTGCCATTAGCCCCCCCCCTCCTCCTCCTCCTCCTCCTCCTCCTCCTCCAGCCGCGACCGCTCGATGTCGCAGCCTCCCGTGGATCAACAGCAGATGCTGACCACGTCTGCTTAGCGGTGGCCGTGAAGCCCCGCACAGGGGCGCACCTCTCCCATCACCCTCCCTGTAGCCAGCAGCCGCCAACACCATGGCAACGACGAACACCTCCACAACTCGGCTCCACGCCGCCGCCAAGGTATTATTTAGCCAGGAATGAGTATTGTGGGAATGCAGAAAAAATATTTGGGAGTGCAATTTTTTGTATACATGTGTCTCAGCCGTAATATTTTAGTCTGTGCTACACATTTTTGGGGTGATACTCCATTAGGAGTGTTCCCAACTTTAATGTCATTAATGATTAGGGTTATGGTTAGGGTTAGGGTTAGGATTAGCAATCATTAATCATTAATCATTAATCATTAATCATTAATCATTAATGATATCAAAGTTGGGAACACTCCTAATGGAGCGTTAGTCCATTTTTGTCCGTGCAGTTTCAAAAACTGACCGTGCAAATCACGGCTGCACGGCTCGCTGGCTAATACGTTGGCCGCCACGCCGCACAACCAGCTCTCAGCCGCATCGCAATCATAGATTCAAACGCGCCGACAAAACTTCCGCAAACAAATCTTCAACGTTCACGACGAACATCGCGAGATATCCGCCGTGCTTTGAGCCGAGAGTTGAAGAGCTTCAGGAGGAAGCCACGATCGATGTAGGGAAGCTGCGGGTATAGAGGAGGGATGCAGGTGCGTCTCCGACCTCTAACCTCACCTGCCTTGCCAGCCGAAGCCAACCATCGATGATTACACGTGTGAACCACACCGCACGCCTGTTAATCTGCCTCACAATCTGGGTCGTGTCTCGTG
>NW_014577387.1:53280-54981 GCF_000485595.1 Priapulus caudatus
GATGTAGTGCCATGCTACGCACGACGAACACCGTGCAGCAAATACTGCAGACGAAGCTGTCCATCCAAGCTAAACAAGCCCCCTGTCGAAGCATCATTTTTTCAAATTAGTTAATAGATCCAGTCGCTTGCACCGTGAACTGGGCCACGCTGACTGCGCAAGCACAAAACAACAGGCAAGGCTGACCAGTAGCAATACACCAGAGCGCAATCAAGTCACGCCTTCATGTGCGTGCGTGTGCGTGCATGACCGATAGCTAGTGTGTGCATGTGTTTGCGCGTATGCGTGCATGTGTGTGTATTTGATGGTAGAGAAGGTAGAGAAGGGGTAGGAAGCAGCACTGAGAAGGAGGCGGGGGCATGGACATAGTCAGGGGGAAAGACAGGGTAACATACAGCAAACCATCAGCTCAGCAGATCAAAGGCAAGGGCTTCCCGCACGCACACTGCCAATGTGAGCTGGCAGGGTTTCATCTGGGTAATTGTGTCTAGCACCTCGTCATTAGTTTCGTAGAAAAAAAAAAAACTAGTGAGCGATATCACCGAGCAAACCATAGTTGCGGTAAAAAAATGACGGTCATTGTGAAAAATGAACAGCCTTAATTCTGAGGGTAAAGTAAATATATCTGCTTTCAAATTGTAAATTCTAACGTCTGCTTGGATTCTGAATAGGGTCCAATAGTCGGGCCCGAATCTGGCCTACACATAACACTGGTGGTGGAATTGTAGGGCTTCCTCACAAGTACTCTGATGACGGTGTTGCATTCATTACTGCCATTTCTTTCTTCCTCCACTCCTCTGCCACGCTACACTCACACAGCCAACTGTTCCGCAAAACTGCAGTGCTTCTGCTTCACAGAATTTAAAATAATTTCTGCGAATTAATACCATATATGGCTAAAATCTGTCTCTGTCTCTCTGTCTCTCTCGCGCCCTTCTCTCTCTCTCTCTCTGTCTCTCTCTCGCTCTCTCTCTTTCTTTCCGTCTGTCTCCCCTTCTGCTTCTCACTCTCTCCTCACATACCCTTTCTCACCCCCCCTGTATCCACCCCTCTCCCCCTACCGTAACACGTACTATTTCCCCTCCTCTCCTGCTCCTCCTTATACTCTCCCCCTCTCTCTCGCTCCCCATCTCTTCACCGGTCTTCTAGATGGCAATCCGAGAAATGCAGTGTAAAAGGTTAAAGAGGATCGGTGTACATGTCCATAAGAATAGAAAACAAAAAAACACGACGATCGCGCACGGGGCTTTTTCTTCGAAAATGGCCGACAGTTACAAGATTATGCGATCGACGACGACTGCAGCGGCGGCGGCGGCGGCGGCGGCGGCAGCAGCGGCAGCGGCAGCGCACGTGCACGTGCGATCGTACTACTACTACTACGTCTTTCTGCATCCAACGTTTCAAATTCCGCTCGTTGTCGGAGACGCGACACTGCGAGAGCAGCTCGCGGCTAGCAACTGTCACTGCGATGCGATCACCGCGAACAATGAATGCCGCAAGAGTCGGGACCGGAAGAGCGGGCTGAAGTGCTGATTTTTTTCTCGGTTCCCCAGACGCTCTTCCCCCAACGCCACGACGCCTCGGGCCGATTTACCTCTCGAAACTCAAGCATCACTCTGATCCTCCTCTTTTATGCGCGAGGTGGCAGTAAAGGGTTGAGAAATCCTGATCTTCCTATTACTTTCACCCTCTTCTTCCCCC
>NW_014577387.1:55006-56208 GCF_000485595.1 Priapulus caudatus
TCTCTCTCTCTCTGTATCTCTCTCTCTCTCTCTCTCTGTATCTCTCTCTCTCTCTCCATCTCTCTCACCCCCTATCTCGCCCTGTTTATGACGCAGTAATGGCTACATAGCAATTATGGCCGCTTCATAATAACCCTAATGCCGTTGCCATGGCTGCAGCAGCACTTGGTCAGTCTGCGTAAACAGCATGCACAATCGCACGAACGCACAATGTATCCAGTAACAGCCACCTACTCGCGATCGGCCGATTCGCTGCCGGCCAGGCGACGGCAGACCAGTAGAGGGCACCACCGGTGCGCATCATCATCTTGCGCTAAAGTCGCTAGCAGCGATCGCGTGCTCTCCCGCGTGACCCATGCATTGCCAACTCGCGAGTGTGCGGTGTTTCGCCCTCAGGGGGTGGAGTCGGTGGACCTTCGCCCCCACCACGCCTCGCTCCCTCCACGCCTCGCCCCCGCCATGCCTCGCGTTGCAGACATCGCCCCTGCCACGCCTCGCCCCACCACCCCTCGCGTTGCAGACATCGCCCCCGCCACGCCTCGCCCCACCTCCCCTCGCGTTGCAGACATCACCCCCACCACCCCTTGCGTTGCAGACATCGCCGCGACGCGTCCCGCGTGGAGTGGTCTGTCGTACACCTGCACTCGAGCCGAGGGCCCCGCCATGCATTCTTGTTCGCGTCGCGCCGCGCTCGCGACGAGAAATAAAAGCAGTTTTCTGCAAAATTCGAGCTGCCACAACACCTGGCTCGACGAGACCATAAAGGTGGCTTTTGTGCGAAAAACACGCCATTCGAGACTCGCGACGACAAAAGGCGACGGGCGGGTCCCCGCCCCGTCGCGGGATGCCGCCGCCGCCGCCGCCGCCGCCTCCGCCATCGCCTACCCGCCCGAAAACCCGAGGGTGGCGAGTGAAAGAGGCGCCCTCGTGTGGCAGAGGAAACGCCGGCATGTGTCGGCGGTGGGAACTTGGTATGTGTATTCACTGTTGCTATTCGTGTTTAGAATAAAACCTATATAGTTGTTTACCGTTTACATCTACTATCTACGTCTACTGTCTACGAACGTATATTACGCGACCTCGCGAAGAACTAACGGTCTCGTCGGCGGCGGGGTCATGCCGGGGTCACGCCACGGTCACCCGCGCCACGTCACGGCTTTTCGAAACGGTCGAACGCAGCCAAACTAGCACACTGCTAAGAT
>NW_014577387.1:57336-59194 GCF_000485595.1 Priapulus caudatus
TCTCACTCTCTCACTCTCTCTCTCTCTCTCTCTCTCTCTCACTTTCTCACTCTCTCTCTCTCTCTCTCTCTCTCTCTCTCGCTCTCGCTCTCATGCACTCTCTCTTTCTCGCTTACTCCTGTGCTCTTTCTCTCTCCCCTTCTCTCAGGGGTGCCTACTCTGTCACTCTCCTTTGTAATTCTTCCATTCTCTCGGTATTAGTCTTCAGCTCATCTCTATCTCTAACTAGACAGAGGGCACTCACGGAGAGTGCATACCTCCGCGAGCATGTAACATGTATGTGCTCGCTGGTGGCGGCTGCTAACTGACTCGCCTGCTGCTGACTCGCCGCTCGCTGACTCGACGCGCTATCGATCGCGCCGCGCGGACTGGACACACACACACACGAACACACACACGAACACACACACGAGAGCGATTGCATGACCTCCGTTTGCGCGGAGGTAATTACGTGGTATCTATCTATGTCTTTCTATCTCTCTCTGCCTACTAGTGGTATTCTGATTTCAAGTTCTTCCAGCATTACTAGCTTGGGTCTCTGAGTTGATCAATCGAGTTTTCATGATCGAAATTTACTTGGTAGAAAGACATGATTCTACTTATAGTACCATGAAAAATGCAATTCTTTTGAATGACACGAACATCTATAATAAACATTACAATTACGAAGGGATTGATTTGTTGATCGTTTTACATCTTTGCTAACAATGATAACAATGGTTTTATATCACCTAAGAGACTAAATGCAGAAAATTACATTCGATATAAACGGTAGGGACAGTGATTTTCCGTTTCAAAAAATTGCCTTTTCCGTTTGGGAAAATCACGAATTCCGTTCCAAAGTAAAGAAAAAATGGAAATTCCGTTTTGCCATAGAGACTGTACACACCAAAAATGCAAAATTCCGTTTACATATATTTGCATGAAAAAAAAGTATTTGGTACAACCTTTGAAACCGGAACCGGCACCGAAACACAGGGCTACCAAAAGTCGTAATAGTCATTTCGATCTGAAACTTGTCTGAATGTAAACCATATCATTACCAATGCTATTGTCGACTGTTTTTTTGTGATTTTATTAAAATTTCCATGTTGTAATATGTTCAAATTGGGTTTTCCGCGTTTTTCCGTTTGAAAACATCTTTTCCGTTTCCAAATGGCCGTTTCCGTGTTTTCCGTCCGTTTTCCGCGATCGCGGAAAATCACTGTCCCTAAAACGGTAATGGAATATGATTGATTCATTGATCATCAATCAGCTCATGCGACCAATGATCGATAATTCCCATGATAGTAACTTGGACCAGTTCGCAATACAACTGCCTACATGTGTACCTCCTGCTCTCTTTCATTGCTCCACAAAAAGGGACATTACTAAATTTGGTGCAACCTGGTGAGATGCATGATCACCAAGGTAAAGGTAGGGGCAAGGCAAGGTAAAGGTAGGAGCAAAGCAAGGTAAAGACAGGAGCAAGGCAAGGTAAAGGCAGGGGCAAGGCAAGGTAAAAGCAGGAGCAAGGCAAGGTAAAAGCAGGAGCAAGGTAAAGGTAGGAGCAAGGCAAGGTAAAGGTAGGAGCAAGGCAAGGTAAAGGCAGGGGCAAGGCAAGGTAAAGGTAGGAGCAAGGCAAGGTAAAGACAGGAGCAAGGCAAGGTAAAGGCAGGAGCAATGCAAAGTAAAGGCAACAAACTAGAAGTAGAACCATTCCGAATCCTAGTTTTAACCAGATATATTCATGCAAGAGTAAAAGGCATGGGTGAGACAGTGATACAGGGATAAGCCACATACAGAGGCAGTGGTGAGACAGTGAGGCAGGGGTAAGCCACATACAGAGGCAGTGGTGAGACAGTGAGGCAGGGGTAAG
>NW_014577387.1:59358-61858 GCF_000485595.1 Priapulus caudatus
AGGGCTGCAAGTCTGCCCGCCCACCCGGGCTGCAAGTCTGCCCGCCCACCCGGGCTGCATGTCTGCCCCCCCCCACTTCCGGGCTGCACGTCTGCCCGGCCAAATGCCGCCGCTCACGTCCCGACGTGATTAATGAAGCCATTCGGGGCGGAGTATACGACGAGAGACAAACAAATAACATTGACGCCGTCACGCTATTAATCACACGCGGTGGAGGATGCGCGCGCGCGCGAGAGCAGCCGAGGGTGGCTATGCTGCGTGAAATGCTATCCCCCGGGCGTGGAGGAACGGTACCGCAACGTGGCAGCACTAGTGTTAGGATTAGGGTTAGGATCAGGGTTAGGGTTAGGGTTAGGGTTTTTGCATCATGACATCTGTCCCCACACCATAGATTAATTTTTGTGAATGACGCCCCTATATATAGATATCCGATATATATAGATATTTAGTGTTAGGGTTAGTGTTGGAGTTAAGTTTTAAAGTATACGTCAACTGTATCACGTGACCGTCCCTCCACGCCCGGGGGATAGCAACACCCGGGCGGCTATGCTGCGTGATGCGGGGACGGGTCGCCGCCATGACACCTCACGCTGCCGTACCACGCCGCGGACACGGGGTGATCCTAGTGCAAACTATGCAGCGAAAGACAGAGAGTGAGAGAGAAACGAAAAGAGGGTAATCAAGAGAGAGAGAGGAGAGACGGAAATGAGAGAAGGAGAGCGAGAGGGAGAGAAAGAGGAAGACGGACATGAATAGGGGGAGGGAGATGAAGAGGGAGGAGGGGGAGAGAGAGAAATCGTCAGCAAATGAGAAACTGGGGAAATACGTGCTATAAGTATAAGATGGGCGAGAGCACTGCGCAACCGGCTGCTGCCATCGGCTAATCTCACGCGCGTTATAAATACCAGTGTTTTCATAAACCGAAGCAAACGTTGACGCTATTTTTACTTCTGGCTCGTCGAAAATAGACGCGGCTGGAGCGGGTGGGGGGGAGGAGCGCTGGCCTCTCCCTCGCCATGTGTTTGCCGATCCCCTCCCCCACGTGCCTGCGCTCTCCCCGGGTCACGGAAACGAAGGAGTGAACATTCCTCGCACCTTGCCAGCTGTAGCCAGCAGAGCCAGTTAGTGCGGCGTACGCTAGGGGAGGGGGGAGAGGAGGAGCTAGGGAGAGCGCGGCTGGGGTTGGGGTTGCATCACCGCATGACGTGCGTGGGAAATGGCTTCGTTTTCTCTCTCTCTCTCTCTCTAGTGAGACAGCAGGTACAAGAAGCCACAAACAGAAGCAGAGGTCAAACAGACGATGACACATGACGTCGTCACGGCAACCGCGCAGCCACCGCAATGCCGCGGCTGCAGACGACTCGTTGAATACCTAGGAAAATTAGCCCCTCCGCCGGTTAATCAGGCGAGCGCGCAGGGCCGGGCGGGCGCGTGCGGGCGCGCGAGACGCGGGAACAACGAGTGTGTAGGGCCGGGCTGGCGCCACCGCGGGTTCACCGCTAATAATAGCCGGACCACCCAGCGCAGGACCGTCATGGATACCGGCAGCTGAGGCGTCGCGGCAAAAACTGCACACGCACACGCGCGCGCGCGCATCGCATCGCAATCATCTTGCGTGACCCCGTCGTCTCGGCTGCCGACACACGGATATCACGCCGAACACCCCCCACCCCCCGACCCACGGTCGTCCGCCGGGAGAGAGAGGCTTCCCCTAGCCTGCCTGCTCTACTCTCACCATCGCTATTGCTTACCTTCCTCACGCAGGGCTTCTATTCGAGCCGGGATGCCAGGACCCTTACTCGGTTATTTTAATTATGGTCCCAGCTATCTTCGACAATCGACAATCGACAATCGAACACACACGGGCTGCCCCCATCATTGGCCCCCTGATATTCTTTTATATGTCTCTGCTACTATTTTTCAGTGAAACCCCTTTCTGTGAACACAGCTGTGTTAAATGCATACCTACATTTTGTCATACAGGCACTATGGCATAGCTATGTTAGAAAAGCCTATATGTTTAATATGTCACAACTGCATTATAGAATAGTTATGCTAGAGATGCCTACATTATATCATACCTCTATTATACCATATATCCGTGATTTGCCATAGCACGTACATAGCTGTGTTATATTGCAGGGTGCGAAATTAACGGGAGTCCGGAGTCAGACTCAAATACTCCCTGATTTACTGTCGGACTCCCTGATTTGACATATGCAGTAGTCCGTGTGACTCCCTGAAAATTCTGCTATACTAACTAGTTTGTTCCAGAGCACGGCCTCGCGGAATTACCGTATTTTTTCAGCTAATGTCCAAAGAAAATTTGGCAGACGTGCAACCGCATGAATCTTAAAAATAAGCACATGCGTTATTGTTAATATCTTTAATTTTGAACCTCAGACTGCGGACATCCTCATTTTGCTGCAGACTCCCTCTTTTTGAGGGTAGGGACTCCCGTGTTCAAAAGTTAATTCCTACCCCTGCTATATAGTGTGTA
>NW_014577387.1:63832-128333 GCF_000485595.1 Priapulus caudatus
CACCAGGAGTATGCAAGTCTGCCTCAAATTAAGCCACTGCGCGTATGCGAGGCCAAGTAAATTTTTACCGTGTGGGCGCCAATGCAAACTAGCCCGTAAATGAACATAGCCCCGCCATTGGCGAGGTCCCAGTTTGGGAAACAAAATGATGTAATCGTCTATTCATAGATTTTCAGCGTTCTTTTATTTGATGATCAGTCCTGAGAATTTATCGGAAAATTTCCCGATATTTTGTATGGAAAATTTAACGATACTTTACGATTTAGGCGATCATATTCCCCGATCTTAAGTAGGGCGAATAACTATTCAAACAGCATTGCGTGGCTGTTGTCGCCGCTAGAGGCTCGCAACAACTTCCGGTTTCCGCGGTCAGGTTTCTCTTTTCATAATATTGATGCATCATTGATCTCCGCGCCTGGTAACAACCTAGTGCTGGCGCCACTCGTAATTAATACTTTCCAAAGGCCCGCTGCGGCCAACTTGAGGGCTGGCAAGTTTTTCGTGCAGCACTTGCACTTATGTCACGCACACATGGTGCACGCACGCCACACACGACACATGGCCACGTACACACACTACACCACGAACGCACTTCTCGGCACGCACGCACTCCCACGCACGCAGCGCACGCCACGCACGCACGCGACGCACGCGCATGGCGTGTCTGCAGCGGTACACGTCTCGCGATGACCGCTATTCTGTAATCGCCCGCCAAATACTCACACGACGCTGTTTTTGCGTCGTCGTCTACCGAACGCCGCGCGGCCAGCACCTAGACCAAATAAATCTCGCGCTAACTCGCTCAGTATTTCTGCGCGTGCGAGCGGCGTGGGGTAAGCAGGCCCGTAGCCAGCTTTATATTGGAGGGGCGTTCGTTTTTAAATTTTAGGCAATTGTCAGAGCCGAAGCGACGAGCGGCGAGGCGTAGGGGTGGGAGTATGCTGTGCAAGACGCGAGGATTTGAATGATACACTAAAATCGGAGCGCATCTGTGGCATACCTGAATGGTGAAATTCTTGGAAAAAATATTTTTTTGCTCGGGGTGAGGCGGCTCGAATGGGCTTCGGTTGCGAACCCCGAACCCCCCCTGGCGCTAACGGCCTTGATCCGGTGAAGGAACCAGCGACGCGCAATGCTGCGGCGCCAGCAAGAATGCCCCAGCATTGTCCCCGGCCGCCCTCCGGCGCGCGGAGACGCAACCGAGCCGCGCGGAAGCAGGTGGCCACTGGTCAGGCCGCTTCATAGTAGTAAAGACACGACGTTGAAAACTAAGGCACTATAAGACTCTTTCTGGGCAGGCCAAACATAAGACACTTTTTTAGCTCGCATTATCTGATAAGATCAGCCGACTATTAAAGTCAGCTATAATATTGATATAAAGCCGTTTCGCCGAAATTCAACACAGCAAAATTCTGCAAAAATGCGTCCCTTTGGCATAAAAAATAAGCACTATAAGCTAACTTTTTCTAATGAGGATATCTCCGATAACAATAAAGTACTAATCAACGGGCCGCTGTATTTATTTCTGGCAAATAAAGCTACTTATAAGCTTGGAAAGACCCGACCCTACCAACCCATGTGAGAGGATCAGCGACTTATTAAAGATACACTAATAATATTTATAATTACACGAAGCACAGCAGATTTAATTTATTCCGTATATAATTATATACAACAATTCTTACTGCTAAGTCGCCCGAGAAGCAGTTTATAAAAACAATTAAAAAATAGAAGGACTATTAATACTTTTCTAGATTCTCATCCAAAAATAAGCTATCTAATAAGGCGGCCCTTTATTTTATTTTTGGCCCAAAATAAGTAATCTTATAAGACTTAGGAAGCACCGCTACGAACCCTGACTGGGGCCTGGAGTTACTAGACGATCGAGGCAGACTTCGGCGGCCGCATCATACAAAATGGGCAGCCACGTGTGCCCAAGCCGACAAACGCCCCAGGCGGTGGCCGAGCGACCGTCAACGCAGATCGCGCGCCGTGCCCTCGCCGCCTGCCCACGCTGCAGCCCTGCGCGACGGTCTGCGCACCCGCCACGTGCGCGAGTATGCCCTCAGCTTCCCTCTCGCCCCCTGCTGCACATACCGACACGCGGGCCTAAAGGAGGCAGCAGAGCACACGAGAGGCCACGATGACTCTCCGCCGGCACGCCGGGCTGCCCCGCCGTTGCACCGCCCTCAAAACATTCCCGCCCGCGCCGCCGGCCCGCGCCGCCGCCCGCGCCGCCCTCCAACATCGCCTGCCTGACCATCCACCCGCTCCGCCCCCGCGCGCCCGCCTGCCTGACAATCGCCGCCGCGCCCGCCGTCGCTGCCCGCCGCCCCTCGCCAACGAGGCCTCGCCGCCGCCCGCCCGCCCGCGGCCGCCCGCCTCCAACATGCCTGCCTGCACCATCCACCGCCCCCCCGCCCGCCCGCCCGGCCCGCCCCCAACAGCGCTGGCCGACCAATCGTTTTCGAACCCCCGCCGCGCGCCTGCCGCCCACCCTGCGCTGCAATGGGTCTCGCCCGCCCACCCGCCGCTGCATGGTCTGCGCGACCGCGCCAGCCCGGGCGCTGCACGACTACCTGCCCAGGCTGCATGCCCGCTAGGGGCTGCAAGGTCTGCCCGCCCACCCGCAGCTGCAGATGTCTGCCGGCCACCCGGGGCTGCATGTCTGCCCCGATCGCCCACCCGGGGCTCCTGGCAACGACTACCGCCCAGCGCTGCATGCCCCCAAGGGCGCCCCCTGCAGTCTCGCCGGCCCACCCGCGGCTGCATGTCTGCCCCCAAACTTCCGCGCTGCACGTACTGCACGCGGCAAATGCACAAGCAAACGATTACACGTACACAAACGGACAGGTGATTAATGAAGAAACATTCACGCGATGAGCGAGTATGACAACAAAGAACGACCTCTCTCTCTCTCTCTCTCTCTCGTTCTCTGCCTGCCTGTCTGTCTGTCTGTATGTTTTTTTCTCTCTTTCCTTCACTTGCTCATCTGCCCACCCACCATGCCTGCACCCACCTCCCTTTCTTCTTCTCCCATTTTCCCTTCTCTCTCTCGCTCTCTCTCTCTCTCCCCCTATCTCTTTCCTCTCTCCCTCATTCTCCCTCTCCGTCCCCCTCTTTTTTCCTTCCGCTATCTCTCTCTCTCTCTCTCTCTCTCTCTCAAAAATTGCAAACATTGCACACATACAAACGCACACACACCCACACATCCAGACAAGCACGCACACACACGCATGCACACACACACACACACACACACCCATGCGCACGCACATGAACATGGGCACACACACACACACACACACGCACACACACACACACACACACACACACACACTATCTTCCCTAGTCTTTTTCTCACGCATCACGCGACAAGGTTTTATTGCTAGGGCCATCGTAAACCAGCAAACCTACTCCGCGTGAGATAGTCTCCGCGGCGGCGGTGCATCGCCGCCCCTGACGACGACAATCCCCATCTCCATGGCAATGATGCAGACAGACAACTCGCCCACTCCCTCTACAGGCGAACGAGACGCGGTGGGAACAACCTGTGTGTGCGACCATCGCGTACTTCACCACACGTACACCACCGAGGCTCGGGCATTGTCGGCAACGACACCGTCGCCAGTGACCGCTCCCACGACCGATTTTC
Organism: Priapulus caudatus; assembly: GCF_000485595.1. Classification (NCBI taxonomy): domain Eukaryota; kingdom Metazoa; phylum Priapulida; class Priapulimorpha; order Priapulimorphida; family Priapulidae; genus Priapulus; species Priapulus caudatus. Next base: position 67,488 of record NW_014577387.1, read on the forward strand.
GCCGCACGCCACCAGTCTAACTAGATCTACATCCGACCGGCCGCGCAGCCATGCCTTCGGAAAAACCCGGCCGCCCAAAAGTACCCATCGACTGCCCAATTCGGCTTAAAAAATATAGCAATGCAGCTCGGCACTTATCTCGAACAATCTGACCGGAATTTTAGGCGGGCGGTCCGAAAACAGGGAACGGTTTCGGAAGAGGTCAAGCATGAGCGTGAGGCGTTACTCGCGGACACTACGTTGTTGGCGATTCGCTCGCATCGCGTCGCTACGATCGCGACTGTGACGATGCGGCGGCAGGGGCGGCGGCGGCGGCGGGAACGTGTCAGGTCGCATCGCAGGCTGCACGTCTCGCAGCACGACATCACGTTATAATACGAACACGGGGAAGCAGCGCCGCGACAGTCCGCAAAATCCACGACGAGCTTTCCGCTGTTCTATTGCATTCACAGCGGTGTCATAGCCACGCGTGTCGCTGAGTTTTAATCTCGTTAAATTTCGCGGAACGAGTTTTAAATTTTAAACTGCTGCGGATGCAAAAAAAAACGTCGCAGGCACAATTATTGAAACAGTCTCAGTCTCATATTAGAATAGCAAAGTAACAAAAAACAATATTTTACACAGAAACCTGAATCAACTCGAAAACACGCTCGGTTCATTCGAATCAACAACTTCAAAAAAAGGATATTTAACGAGAAAAACTCAGCAACTGAGCGAGACTTTTACCTACGACTAAGTTTCGGTTCCAGTTTCGATACAAATTTTACGTAATTCATCGTCGCATGCTCACACCACGTGTTAATACAGGGGGTGATACATAACAACGGAATTAAACAACGTGGGACAGGTAGTGCAGGTGACAGAGAGTCAGACGCTACTAACACTTTAAATTAAGACCCGAAAACAAGCACGGCGAAGACGATGAGAGAGAAGCAGACGAACAGTTGGCGATTTTACCTGGACTGTGTTTGGCCTGACAACAACATTCTGGGCTTGGCGACGGAGTAAACACGCAATGCTGTTATCATGCTGCCGTCGCAGACGCACGCTGCTGCCTGCAGTGTTGCACTCACACAGCCCGCTGAACACTAACTACTGTGCAGACAGGCCAGTCGGCATGCGACTACGTTCGCCTCGTGTCATTCAGAAACGTGCGAGGATACGACGTCTCGAGAAAAAAGTCACGATTTCGGACGAGCAAACATGGATCGTTGCAGGTCAAGCGCTGGCAACAATCCAAACTACATTTCGACACCATTGCGAGAAAGAATCGTCACGTAAACCCGTGCTGCCACCTACAGGAACGATTTTTTGATTACTTGGCTGCAACTGCGGGATGCCACTTATTACATTTTATCCACTTATCGATGTCGGCATATGAACTAATGAGAAATAAACCATCTTTAGCATTTTAAACCCCTTATATATATAAATAAATACATATATATATATACATATATATATAAGGAATATAAAGACAGGCAATGGGCAGTATGCTAAAATCAGGGAGCAATCTTGACAGTAAGTTGCGCATAAAATGCATTTGCACCCTTTGAAATATGATCAATTTCAATCTAATCCAAGAATGATGAATTGCTTAAATGTTATTATTTAAGCAATACAAACCGAATGGTAATTCTGACAGATTCAAAAAGTCATCATGTTAATGATGAGGAGTAATTAAAACGAATAATCTTTCATCTAAAAAGAAAACGGCAATCACTCAGATGATTTTTTTAAGTTCGACAAAATGCTTTAAGAGTATCGAAATACTCTCCCTTGGTCCACGCGCAAACGATGTTATACCGAGACACCTTTTGTGTAGTTAGGATACTATTTAAGGAATATAAGTTAACATGCCAGGCAGATGCTACAATTCACATCTCCGAAAATCGACCGAAAAAAGTTGCCAAGCAAGAAACCATGATATTAGCTTCGCAGACATAATCCATGCTAATTAGTTAATACACCCATTCAACCGCAGAGACACGAGCTGACTCAGATCGGAATTCCAACGAAGCAAAGCTATAAGAAATCAACCATACACAAAACGCAACTGCTGTGTAACACTTGCTGTCGCCGCTGCGCCTTGCACATCAAAACAACAACAACAACAACAACAACAACAACAACCACGTCTATCAGAAGGTTGCTCAGCCGAAAACCACACGCACACCAAGACGCCAATCACAGAGAGGACCATAGTTAAGCTTTCGTGCGATCGGCACGTACGTAACATACGTAACGTCGCGCGCTGCGTAAACGGGCGCCCGTGACGGCCACGTAAGTCTCTTAAGCCCGCGAACACATCACTTACACACATAGGTGCCACACAACAACCTGTGGAGCCGCACCGCCCCATCATTCGCGCGCACGAGAAAAACAAAACAAGAGGCGTGCGTGGACAAGTATCGCGTCTTCGTATCGCCGTCGCATTCACATGGGATTGCGACTTGTCGGCGGGACGCATCATGAGGGACACTTCGGTCGCCCACAACTGCATGCCTGGCGCACATGCACGCGAATGCGGCTAATTTTCGGGGGTCTATCGGAAAGCATCGCCTTATTCCGTGTTGCTTTACCTTTATCACTGAACTATCGGGTTTAAGTTAGGACGCATATCGAGCGATTCTGAACGTGCAAAGCAGATGACTGAATCATGGTGAAAGGTATATAGGTGGGCGTATATACACGTGTGCATGCGCAATGTGTAATTATCATTTCTGAGTTCTTGCATTATAGCATCATGCCTGGTGCATATATGTGCATGGAAGAAAATAACCTACAGATCAATCCCAAACTCGCGGGTAAAATCATAAGCTTTGTCAAGTTACCTCGAAATGTTAATACAAAAATCTGATGTTTGAAATTTTGACGACATGTCCGGCAATTCAAAACGAATAAAGAAGACGACCGATTCATTGTGAAAAAACGTATATATGTGCACGCATGTATGCCCGAGCATAATAGTATGCACGTAGAACTATCTTTGGTGGCCTCATTATATTATAGCAGATCAGCTGCATTGCTTTGGCAAGTAACTGTGCCAATTACCCAACTAAACATACTCTGCACTTTGGTTTTCACTTGAATCCATAGCATATATACATACGCACACGCGCACGTGGATCAGTAACCCACAGCAAGTTTTTATAAGCTAGATGTGCCAAACAGAACATAAATATAGATCATGACCTTGGTATTGTGGACTTAAGCTTGCACATTTACGATGTAACCCTGTAACCAATTCCCAGCTATTAGCATAACAAACAGAACAATTGCAAATTCTTTGAACAACATTAAAAACTTTGATTACGGACACTGGGAAGTATTAAATTATATGTTTGTTATTAGAGCGAACTGTGCAAAAATGTAACTTTGACTTGCTGCACTTTCTAGAGGAATCATCAATGATACCGAGGTACTCCAAAGAATCATCAGATGACCTCATTACAAATACGGCTCATCGAATCGTATTGTGCAAAAACCAACTAGATGCTGAAGCAAATTACACGTCTAGCTTATTCTAGATTTATTTACTTAAAACCAAGCATTCAAGTACTAGTCAGCCCAGTTCAAAATTGGACAATGTGCAATTCTAGTTAAAGGCATACTAGGCCCATTGATTATGCAATGTTGACGAATGCTAGAGTAACTGGCACCTTGTGTAGTTAATAAGTACATAACCTTATAGCCAAACGCGTATTAATTTGTCCAATATCACTGCTGGTTACATTACAAACAAGACTTGAAATCGGTTGTTGATATGTATCAACGTATCATTTACGTGCCGTAAATGTCATCCAGGAGTCAAGCGATGACGTAAACATTTGTGCGGCCCGTATGTTTTGGACGCCAGATGAAATAGAGGTGTCAGCGGTGTAACCACGGCCACGGACTAAACATGGAAATGGAGTAAAACACACGTACTAATCAAGGACGCACGTGGACAGTCCTGACAAAAGGTTCCTTATCACGAGCGTACATGTTTACGAAATCACTGATGATAGCACTGCGTACGGCCGAGCATGTGTGCGAAAATGTCCGGTGCACTATAAATCTGTATCACACCCGCTTCACCAGAAGCGGTTTGAAACTGTAAACAACTGATTTTTGGACTGCGGATTTCAATTAGACATTTCTTAGTAACCAGCAGTGATATTGGACAAACTAATACGCGTTTGGATGTAAGGTTATGTACTTATTAACTACACAAGGTGCCAGTTACTCTAGCATTCGACAACATTGCATAATCAATGGGCTTAGTATGCCTTTAATACATGTTTAACAACCCCAGTGCTATACGATACTGGCAATAAATACAAGTGTATTTATTTAGTCGAGCCGATCCCATCTACATTCATCAGCCACAGCATCTATCTCCCTGACAACTGCTGCCATTACTTCACTAAATGGTTCTCTCTTGATGTCTGCCACAGAATTACAATATCTATAAACATCACCAAAAAATAATCCTCATTTACACACGCAACTTTACGAAATCATAAGGGGCATGCATGTCATGTTCTCTCTTTGCATGTTTTCTCTACTGTCCCCTCTAATGAACTCACCCACGTGCAAATACGTAAACTCGCACTGCGTAACATTGCATCATTTATTTTACGTTAAGGAAGATATAATTAATTTAGTGCGCTGTCAGGATGAATATAAATATTCTAATTTATTTTGCTGGATCTACTAATTTCTGTCAGCAGACTGAGCTATACTTGAAATGTTTACATCACTGGGAGCTGCATGCCAATACACTGCTAACATAAGCACTGGCAGCAAGAACAAGTCCGCACCAGCTACAGCACACACGCCGCCATTGACTATATATATACTACATGGTGCCTAACTCGCCGCCGCACGAACCACAACTCACCGTTTTCAATCAGTTACAACTCCGGTGTTCCTGCAGGTGACGCCACTTTCCAACTATTGTTGGAATCGCGGAAGACTGCTGAACAAGCTACACCCGCCATTTTTGACAATCGGCCCGCCACAATGCGCTCAAATCACAGAAATTCCTCAAATATACATGCGAAATGATCCTTTGCATGCTACCTATGAAGAAGGCGGCCGGGCCGGCTGCGCTGATTGGCTGAAGCAAGTTTAATGTGCAGACAGGCTGCGCAACTACGCAACTGACTTGCTGGCCGTTGCTGCAGCCAATCAGCGCAGCCAGCCCTGCCGCCGTCTTCATAGGTAGCATGCGAAGGATCATTTCGCATGTATATTTGAGGAATTTCTGTGATTTGAGCGCATTGTGGCAGGCCGATTGTCAAAAATGGCGGGTGTAGCTTGTTCAGCAGTCTTCCGCGATTCCAACAATAGTTGGAAAGTGGCGTCACCTGCAGGAACACCGGAGTTGTAACTGATTGAAAACGGTGAGTTGTGGTCCGTGCGGCGGCGAGTTAGGCACCATGTAGTATATATATAGTCAATGGCGGCGTGTGTGCTGTAGCTGGTGCGGACTTGTTCTTGCTGCCAGTGAACATAAGGCGATCTGCACAAGCGTGCTCACTCCTCTACATTGCGTTTTTGCAACTACAACTATTAAAGAAGGGTTAAAAGAACACAAATGTTGCATTACATATGTGTATATTGACTATTATGTGTTTAGAATGCATATTGCAAATCAATAACATTAACACACACAATTAAAATACGCTATAGCAAGTACAGCAGGACATTACATTTACTGCAAACAAAAATTCACGCACAGATGGAAGCTCAAAGCAATAAATCATAGCCATTTCTATATCAACTAAACTTTGTTCCTATAACATGTTGTTGATTCTGCCTCATGTGATAGGCTGTCAGTGTCAGTGTCATGATTCATGAAGTTCTATCACACTGGCGGAACTAATCAGAACATGGGTCCTGATACTTGAGGGGTTGTAACCATGCACGCCAATACTAGTACGTGTAGCACACTGATGACTGTCACGGTTGTTTTCCGTAGCTCTATTAATTATATAATTGACGTTATTTGTGTCACCTCATGAAGATAGATACAGTGCGAATGTCGCAGCACTCACATGATACAGCATACCAATGTAATTTCAGCTGCTGAATTAATACCAATGGCAATGGGACAAAATTGACTCACCAGTTTCTCCAATATCGTCCGTGTCTTCCTGACAGAGAACTACGTCTGAAATTAAAAGTAAACCGTGAGAATAAAGTCGCAAGAAGAATGGATTTTTCGCGTTGGAAAAAATCCCCTACACACTCACCCGCCATGTTGGATTCATTCCCGATGTTAGGTACGATGCGATTGGCTATATTCCTATCCAAGAGAAATCAACCAGCGGCAGCCATTCGTGCATAGTATACAGGTCAGTCCTCCGCCACGCCCACACAGCGAAGTCATCAATGCATAATTAAAGAGAAGATTTAAATGACCAATATTTAAATACCAAAAAACACAGAAGATTAGGGATATGAAAAACGTGTTATTATTATCGGCGCGAAAATCACATGCAGACTTAGAGGAATATTATTTGAAGAAAGACCGTTTTATAAGCAGGGTAACCCCAAATATCAAATCAGTGCATATATCAAGCATAATTAAGTGTGTGAATGTTCTCTATATATAATTCTGTGTATAATTAACCTATTGATACGCGTTTGAATCTATAAGTATAAGACTTGGAAAAATCTTCACATAAGATTTGGGACCAGCACTGCAAAAGAAATTTGTGATTGCAACAATTTTAATTTTATATTATCGCGGGAGTAGAAATTATGCGTCACATGCGCATACGCGCGGGTACGCAGGCACACGCAAACCACACACGCGCATTATAATGCAGCCCTAGAAATATATAGACTATATATACATAATATAGAAAGAAATATATAGGCTAACTAGTATATTTCTATGGTTTAATGATTGCAGCAAGTTAGCAATTCTATTAGCAATACGATTTAAAGTACAAATAATACAAACAAAAACGTATAAATAAATGATGGTTTTAATTACAGTAGTTTCAAATTACAATAACATGTAGATACAGGTTTAATGAAGGTTCGTAAGACAAGTGTTTCTCCTTTATCATGAGTGAAAGATATTCCAGCCTATAAAAACCAGTGTACAGACAGCATACATTGCAAATTAATTACCCCCCCCCATAATTAACTCCCATCACCGTTGTAATTCATGTCATCCTAGGATCAATGTCTTTAACGGTGAATTTGCAAACAGTAACAACTATGGGTGTTTATGGTAGAAATATATAATTCTACCATTTATACTACTATATAAGTTAAGTCATAAACCAACCAGTTAATTATAATTATTTTTATCAATTACTCGCAGACACGATCGATACTTTATACTAGCAGATCAGCAAACAACCAATAATATCAAAATTTCAAATGTAATTAATTCATTAGTTTGTGTCTAGAAAATGTAATTGAAGTTAATCAACGTGGTGTTTAGAGACAAACAATAGAAAATGTAGATATCATGAGAATAACAATAATTAAAAACATGATTTGGCTTAATAGGCAAACATATGGCAGTATAAAATGCACAAGAAATGTTTCAATTAAATCCCTCCACGAATTTTCAGCTCAATATGGCAGCCACGTTAGGAGAAGCTTTTTTTAATTAATGAGAAAAATATTATTAGGGCCTTTGGAGTGTGGAACCCCAGGCTACACTGTCTTCACCAGACTTAACCCTTCATCTAAACCAACTTTCAGTATCCTACCTTCTAATTGAACCGATGTACTTTTGCACACATAATATACACTGCACATATGCACGCATACACACCCACATGTATGCACCCATGTACTCACCAACACGCACGCACGCACCTACGCACGCACGCACACACCCCATGTTTATAAATATGTATATACATACACATATATATATATACTATATATATATATATATATATATATATATATATATATATATATATTGTAGATATTATACACATCTACTGAGTTTTTTTTCCAACAAGCACATTATAACAGTGCAATATTATCTTGCAAGCCCATATTTTGTTGCTGTGTATTGTTTGACCTGCACGATCTGACACGTCATTTTTAATTTAGGCATGGTTAAAGCAAATAATTACAGAAATCTAGAATTTTCTAATATTTCACTACCACTCCTTATGAATTAACCAGAGTGCACACAGTTTTAATCAAACTCGTTTTGCTCAGAACTTCATTCTGTGCATGTGTAGAAAATCGAATAAATATAAAATTATTTGATAGATCTATGTACAACGTGGTGCCTTTGAGCCATCACAATCTCATTGTCACCTCGCCTCCTCCTCGCGGTCTATGATGTCAGCTCTACAGATGGGACATTGCTCAAGCTGTATCGAACACATCATGCAAAACCCACTGAAACGACAAATAATTTAAAAGTCATCAATTTCAACAAAAATGCCCAATAGATGGCAGTGCTGAAGACAAACCAAAAAACGATGGCATCTGTGTCTACGAATAAGGTCATTCAAACGTTGCTAATGACAATTTTAGCACATTGCAATTTGCAATGCTTTTTGAAAACAAAAACAAAAATTTCTTTTTTACACACTCTAAGACATTTTAGTAGGTATGGATTTATCTTTATCACTTGTTGCACCTATACTTACGTGTGTTTACATGGTACCAGTTTGACGTTGGCCATCTGATCGAAGCACAGACTGCAGGCATCTTCCTTGATGCTCATCTGTCTCAGCAATTCAAGCCTGTTTTTCCTGTCATGCATAAATTTGTAAATAGCAGGACACTGCTAAGAAACCTCTTAATCCCCTCACTAGAAACAATATTCACTCATTCATTAATTCATTCAGTGATCACGAATTTACAGACAAAATGAATTTTCTGGATAAGAGCTCATTATTTCAGTGAATTCACTTTAAAATCAGTCCTCCTAATGTTATGTAAGACAATGCAGTTTCTGCTACATCAGTCCTCTCATACGGTAACATTCGTGTACCCAAATCTAAGTTGAAGACGGTTACTAGAATCAAATAATTGGTATATCATCAAGCACACCCTCACCAACACAGGTTACAAGAATGGAGCTTCAAAGTTGGGCTCAAACCTACTTTATGAGCTTGTGCATAAATCTTCATCATTATCACCAGCACTTTAAATCCTTCCCCTAACTCAATAACCCCATAGGCAGTTACCCTAACCCTAAACCTAACCTTAACCTAAACCAAACCGTAATCCCATGGTAAAAATCTGGGGCCCTAACGGCAGCCGTTGACCCTCACAATCACACGAGCCGTGTGGCAGCACTCACCGAGGCACCTGGATCTTCTCCTCGAGCGGTAGGGAGCCGTGATCGTTGAACACCTGGAATTGCACGGCGGCCGGCGGAAACTTGAACGGCTGGAGCCCGAAGTTGAACTCGCACTGCTGAAACGACATGAAGCTGGCCGCCGCGAAGAAACCGGACCTGCAACGACACGTGGCGCCCCTTCGTCACTCACCGCCGCTCTCCCACGCGACTCGCAGAACGACGGCAGCAGGCCAAGATTTCGCGCAGACACATCGTTTGGAGGACTAAAACTGAAGATGTCCGCGTTAGGTCGTGAGGAGTTACGACCTGAAATGTCTTCAATCACAAGTGGAACACGTAGCTTGCATACAACTGAACACCTGTGGGTACGCACGCAGGTGATGTACCGCTCAGGTAAAAACGTGTACCTGGCATAGCCGAACACCTGCGGGCACGGCGGCAGGTCCTTCCCGTTCAGATAAAACAGGACGCGTTGATTGTCCAGGTCCAGTAGGGAACCCAGCACGTCGCCAGGCACCCAGCAGGGATGCTGGTGCGGCACGCTCTTGGCATTGTGCCAGATCAGCTGCCGACAGCCATCATACGCCAACGAGAACTCATCGTCGCCAATCCCGTAGCCCTCCTGCAGCGACATAAGACACGTGTGTGTGAACAACCCTGCGCTAACTCTATTCCCGCCAGTAACGGCTCTAGTATGGCATCTAGTGGCAAGATCGTCGAATTTACGTGGGAGTAGTGGCGTGATATATGCACTCTGTAGAGCAGGTCCCAGAACTCACTTCTATCAATTCACATTGGCAGTCTTTCCTCACATCTAACAACCTGACAGACATGCGATGAAACTATAGGATGAAAAGTGCTCATTCGCATAGCCACCCGAGAGATGGAGACGTGGAACGAGAACCCACTATTGCATCGCTCGCAACTATCTTCTCAGAGAGTACTTACGTGGTTGAAAAACTTGCTATCTTTAGTTGCCCAGCCTATCTGCATGACCCCGTCTGTGATCACTGTGACCTCGTAGTACCAAACGCCGCTGTCCGCTTGGAACGTGCAGCGAACGCTTTCGAACGACGATGCATCGCAGCGCGCCTACAACACGCCAAACGAAACGGTAAGGTTCGGTTCAGATTGCAGAGACATTCGCATTCACAGTAGACGTGGAGTTATTAGTTGCATCAGCAGAGATGGGAATACCAACTACACGTCCGAAGAAATAGCATATTAATGGCATTGATTTTGAATTTCATGATATATGTGTAGATATATGATATATATTATTTGTGTGAGAGTGCGTGCGTGCGTGCGTGCGTGCATATTAACTGGACTTGGATAATCGAAATACCACTACCTGTCATTAATATAGTAAAATGTAATTGAGCAGACCGAAACAGAATGGATGGAAAGCAATGCTGACACATTGTCAGACAACGTAGTAACGTACCGTGAGGCCATTAGCTGAGATTTTTAAATATTCGCTGACATCATTGCTGTTCAGCATAGCATTGATGCTGCTGTAGTCAACGTTGAAGTAAGACAGTTGCCGTCCCTTCGCCGTAACTGCATCGCAAAACAAGAGTCAATGCCATACAAAAACTGCTCCTACACTCAGCTTGATGGTCAAAGCACAGGATGCGTGGATTATTACAATGAAATCTATTAATTCGATTCATAATGTGATGTAAATCGATAAGGATCTGGTCTAGTCACACACGTGCTCTCACGTGGGTAGCCATGACTGCAGACGACTTACACAGATTGTCTAAGCACCACTGCGCGCAGAACGCAACCTGGCGTTTAAGAAAGTTTTTGTTATCCCGGCCCCAACTCTCTAGCGCTTGTATTGGATGAGCTTCGCTTCGCTCAAGTCCGGCAACGATCGTCCACTTGTTCTCGCCTGCAAAAGTTACACTCTGTTTAATGACATGCCATAATATGGAGATTCCAAATCACGTGTAGAGCAGTGCAACGATGACCAATGGGTAAAATCATTATCGTAAAGAGTAGAAAATCGATGGCAAAAGGACTTACTAGTCTGAGCAAACTTCTCCAGGGCTATGAGTGAATACAGTATCACAGATGGAACGCAGCTTGTATGCTGAAACACATGGCTATTATGAGACACTGCCACACTATGTGACCTCCACACAGACAGTGCTGGTCACTCACACACTCCTAATAACATCCAACTATGGTTAGCACATAATCCATCTGCTCTCTTTTAAAAAAACTGTGCGAGCTGAACGCTGCACATCCTAATAGGGTAAATCAGTCCATGAGTCTCATAAGAACGGTTTCTTCGACAAGTGATTGAGGTGAGCAGCGATCGACATACCAAGTTAGCGAGGAGGTAATCTAACGTGTCGGCAGTCAACAGCGAGATGCTCGTTGGTCCTGCAAAACGAAAACGTCGGCACCATAAACCACAACAATGACGACGACGACAGAGCAATGCGAAACAAATGCACGACACGATTTTTTCTTTAATCAATTGAATTTTTCTACCCGCTACACCGATAACCGACTCTGACACTTCGGGTCGCGACACTCGGAGGGCCTGGTTCAAGCAGTGCCACCTACCTACCTGCAAGCTTCTCGGCAATGCAGCCAAGCACGACGGCGATGTTGCGATGTCTTGTCGGTGACTGTCGACCAGTGATGGACAGGTCGCGTGACAAGTGAAGCTGGTCAGAGAGCTTCATCACACTCTCCTGCGAAGCAAACGAACGAGGTAAAACCCTAGGGCCATAAAAGGCCCATAATTAATAAAATCTTTGTTTGCCCTCACCCGACCCAGGCTGAAAAGTTTGGGTAGGTAGGTAGGCTTTTTTTTAGGGGGGTCTTTTGACAAATTCAGCATGGTGTCTAGATCTACATGCTCAGGTGTGCTTGTGTGGAGATTTCTTTTATGTTGATGTTTGTTTTAAAAAATGTATTGCCTACAGATTTATGTATCTCTATTATGTACTCTTGATATAATGTACAGTGATACAATTTGCACACGCAAAAAGAATGAAAAAAATCAATAAATTTTTTTGAGTCGGTCCTATTTTGGCGAGTGAGTCGGGTGAGGGCAAACAAACAATATTTTTATAATGGCCCAAACGAACGAGGTAAAACCCTGGAGGCTTCTGCATGAGAGAAAGATGTGCAGCACCCTCAGCCGTGATGTAAGGGGGACCTTGTTTCCACTGCGTACTTGCACGTCGCACGTCACACACCTTGCATGGCTGCATACAGAAATTGTACACCAGTGCATGCCAGTTTACTAGTATTGATCTTCCCTGCCCATCGGTTATGCACCTTCACGACTATAGCACGACTACATATCATGTTCTCACTATATATCCGTGCGTTCTTGCATGCTGGTGTGCATGTTAGATAAAGGTTGTATCAATTTATCTGCGTTTGTTTGCCAAAATGTGATGATTTTCGATAATTAGGCCCTTGGGTACTGTCTGAAACACATGTCATTACCGACTTCTCATCTTCATCTGACTCAATTTCGGCCCAGTCTCGCCAGGGTGTGGCCAACTGCCCTCATCTCCACATCCTATCCCAGATGCCCCAAAAATGTACTTTTTCTCAAATAACTTCAACCTAGTAATTGAACATCTCCATTTCTGACTGAATTAACAACCCAATGACACACACAGACACACACATGACCAGGCTTTACACACCTGCTTTTGCATCTTACACCTCCATCTAGCCCACTCTCATTTTGGATGGTAGGGAACAAATACCTGCTTTCACATCCCACACCTATACCTAGCAACATGCTTACCTTATGTGATAGGGGACACATACCTACCTACATTCCACATATCTATCTAGCAACCTGCACCCCCTCATGTGGCAAGGGATACCAGCTTCCACATCACACATATCTACCTAGTAACATGCTTATCTCGTTTGATAGAGGAGAGTGGTGGGACGATTCATCAATATATTGAGGTATCGTGATACAAACCTCAGGGCGTCAAGTGACAAGTGACACTCAAAAAATAGGAAAATAGGAATTTCAGATGTGAAAAAATAGGAGGAAAATAGGAATTTTTGTGAGAAAATATATGTTAAATAGGAATATTTGTTGCATTAGATGGCCTCTCAACACCCCTACAGCCATGCCGATCCACCACAAATGGTTTTATTAATATACACATCACATGCGAACAATATTTTGAGGTTTTAATTAGAAATCCATGTTAAAATTGATAAGGAGTTTATACATGCATAAGCACCCATACATGTAGACTACTCCAAAATAGTATGATGTACATGTATACATGGGCGGATACGGCTTTTTGAAAAAGGGGGGGGGAGTAAGAAATAAAGAGCACTTTTATAAAAAGGTACTTATGCGACGTGTCTAAGGCACATTGCCACTTAGGTGGGGGGGGGGGGTTAGGAGGACCTCCCCCAAGAAAAATTTAAAAAATTGGTGCATTCTGAGAGCATCTGAGCAGTAATTTTGATGTCTAGAATGCAAGATGGAATTCCAAATTTTTAAGCAGAAAATTATCTTTTATGTGTTTTTCGTTTTTTTGGGTAAAAAAGGTGGGGTCCGGACTTCCTGGACCCCCCCTCTGGATACACATACCACATCCAACTGAGAAACAACTTTACTGAAATAACATCTGTGATAGTAAAGAGTATATTCCGTTAATTTAAAGTAAGGGGTGGGAGTCTGGGGGTCCTCCCCCAGGAAATTAAAAAAAAAAATTGGGTCACCTGAATTGTAAATTTCTGCATTCTGAGAAGGATACATACAATTCTGGATTCAGAAAAATGAAAAGCCCTCAAAAATAGGAAAAAATAGGAATTTGTCCAGAAAATAGGAGAAAATAGGAATTGTCCAGAAAATAGGAAAAAATAGGAACTTGACACGCTGAAACCTTGATGATAAACATATCAATACGTTTTACCATTCACAATACACATCCCGATACTCTACTGACTAAAATCCATATCATTTAGTATCGTAGTTTTATCCAAAAACAACAGAAACGTAATACAGTTCGCATTTCGATAGCAGTTGTTTACTAAGCACTCCACAATACTGATTGTAAGCATACACATGGTAGGTAGAGTCTCGGTTTAATGTATGGTTTGCCAGGTAGTTTCTCTTGAAAAGTATCGAGACAAGTGTCGTATCGTCAAGGCTGTATCGTGATACGGATGGCACTATCGTGAGCTTCCCGTATCGTCCCACCCTAGCAGGGGTCACATACCGGCGTCCACATCATACACACCTCTACTTAGCAACATGCTTATCTCATGTGAGCAGGCACACGTGCCTGCTTTTGTATCCCACACAGACACCCAGCTCAACCCCAATACATTTACCTTGGATGGTAGTGGACACTCATCTAGAAGTAGATTGATGACCGCTGGTCCTAGGGGGTCGTCCATGGGAATTACGCTGATCATAGAATTGACCACGGCTATCCAGCCCGACTCGTTATCTGCGATCGTGTGCAGCCTCAGCATTGCCTGCGGTGGTTCTTGAACACTGTTACAATACCGTGTAAATGTAACTACAATATACACAGGGGAGGCCTGCACCATCCTCTCTACTACCCCACAAGTGTTCGATCAGCTTGTCACTTTTTACCGTAGCGATGTAAATTTTGTGATGAAATATGTGACCATAACATTGCACACAGCCAGATAGAATGCCTAAGCAATGTTAAATTAATTTTTATCAAGATTCCAATGGGATGCAATAACACCATCCATACTGAGCATTGGTAATTTTAAAATAAGGTTATATACTATATTTTCTGTCAATATTGACTAATGACAATTGAGATTTGTCACATATTAAGCCTAATTTAACTAAAAATAATTGAAAGGTGAAGCCGTGCTATAGTTTCAGTACACATATCATTAAAAGCAATCTTGTAAAATAAAGTTTAATAAACCCATGTAAAATGTGAACTATGGGATGCTCACTTGTCGACGAGCGACCGGATCACTGCTAGTGTCTCCAGCACCAGCGAGTCGACGGAGGGAACCTTCGCCATGCTCACGTCATCAACGTGATTCGGGTAGTCGACTGTAACCGCCGAGTAGCTGGCATTCGTTACGTCGGCTGAAGATGGATTTCTCTTCTCACGGCATATGCACATCCCCATGTCCATTTATTATGTGCTTCAACTCATTCCTAGGCAGCAACGAAGGATTACTGTCAAGCCTAATGCTGGGTGGATGAGAGCATGCGGTGTATAGCGTTCATCTCTGTATGAAATGAGATCGCTATCTTGTACTTGTGTCTTTTACCACCCTCGCTGTATATGGTGTACTGCTGATTGTATGTAAAAATATGTAACCTAACAGAATAAGGTACATGTAAACCTACTCTTTTGGGTTACATATTTGTATCTTTGCTGAGTGCTGCAAGATGATCGTGTTTATACTGAACTACTGAACACAGACAGAAATCACACACTCCTTTTACTTTTTTTAGTGCACTTCTTGTCGTTTTCTGTGTAATTATTTAGTTAATTGACAAAGTTTTTCTTTCCTTAAAAAAGGTTCTAAAATTACATAATACTTTAAAGATTTACGATTTATTGTTATTTGACTATTTTCATGTAAAACAACTATTATAATTTACAATTTATAGGGTTTAGCATTTGCCATTTGCACACTAGCACTAGCAGCACTGCCAGCAGGCATGTAACCTCCTCATAACCTGATAAGTGATAATCTTCAAAAGTCCTGGAGACTATAACGAAGATGGAGAGAGTGGATCAAGTCGGTAGATCCACACTGCGAATCGCAGCGGAAAAAGTTGTGAATTTGCTATTTACCAAGGATGAAGGCAGTGAATTCCAATACGGAATCACAGAGACAAAGAAGCTAAATTTACTTAAAGGGATCCTTAGAAGTTTGTACATGCCGAAAACAGTGATCACGCTCAGATGAGCGGGTGCAGCGAACAGGCTTCATTAAGCAAGAAGGAATGCCAATTTTCATCTCACCATGATAAATTTTTATAGAAAGTTATGATTTTGAGTGAAGAAAGGCGGACACGAAGGGGAGGCCATTCAAGACGAGCCAAAACAACATCAGTACTATCATCATAGTTTCTGGAGACCCATCTCGCAGCTTTATGCTGAATGGTGTCCAATCTAGAGCAGTTCTGAAGTCTATAGGGGCACCAGGCTGGTGAAGCATATTCTAATATGGGCAGAACCATAGTTTTGAAAGCTAGGGACCGAGTTTTAGAGTCAGCAAAGCTAAGATTACGCCGTAGCATGCCGAAAGATCGGGACGCTTTCTTACAAAATGTAGTAATGTGGGCATTCCAGCGAAGATCGTTACTAATAATAACACCCAAATATTTGTAAAGTAGGGGTAAGAGATAGATATTTTATGATACAACGAGTAAGTAAAAGTCAAGGGTGATTTGGACGCGAGTAATGCGAAGAATTTTACACTTTTCTGTATTGAATGACTACCCCATGATGTTGCCCACTTCTCAGTACGAGTAAGGACCCTCTGGAGGGCTAACTGGTCACTCTTATTGTAGATGGTGCGGTACAGTACAGCGTCGTCAGCAAAGAGCGCGAATAGAAGAAGAAGGTGTCAGTTTCCGCCAACAAATCATTTATAAAGGATAGAGAACAGCAGTGGCCAAGCACTGAACCTTGGGTATACCCGATGTGACAGCGGCCACATCCGACATGCTGCCGTTAACACAGACAATTGAGATCTATCCTTCAAAAGGTCAGAGATCCATTTTAACGTAGTAGTATCCAAACCCAAGTGACCAAGTTGAAGATTAAAAGGTCATGAGGAACCCTATCAAAGGCCTTACTAAAATCTAGGAATACTGCATCAACCTGCTGAGACTTTCTGTCAAGACTTAGTGTCCAGTCATGAAAAACGTTGATTAACTGCATGGGTAACTGTAGAAAACCCGTGCCGAAACCCATGTTGATGATGGGACAGGATATCATGCCTATCGAAATGGTTTATAACAGAAGAGTAGACTATATGCTCAAATGCCTTAGAGCAAAGAGAAGTCAGAGATATTGGGCGATAATTTGACGCAAGGGAAGATCCACCACCTTTATAAACTGGGGTTATAAGAGCCTTTTTCCAATCAAAAGGAAGAGAACCTAGATCGTATGACTGACAAAACAAATTGTGTAGAGAAGGCCCAAGCTCATGCGCAAAATGATGCAGAATAAAACCAGGCACCTTATCGGGACCAGCAGCCTTATGTGGAGATATATTCTTAAGTACCGAGCATACGCCACTTAGGGAGATAACAATTTTGCTCATCAGGGGGAACTTATAATTTAAAGTTGGAGTAGGTGTTACACAAGAAGTAGAGAAGACCGATTTGAATTGATTACTTAGCAAACAAGCCTTCGATGCAGGAGATTCGCAGGAAATACCATCATCACGAAGAAGAGATGGGATACCAGTTTCCCGTTTTTTACACTTCATAAACCTCCAGAAAGGTTTTGCATCTCCATCTGCAAGTTTATCACAAACAATACCATTTAGAAAACTTCGATGGAGTTTACGATTTAATTGCGAGACAAAATTTCTTTGATTGCGATATCTAGACCAGCTAGCGGGCGTTTTTGAACGCCTGGACCTTTGAAACAGGCGATCCCTCTTCCTCATAGATTTCTTTAAGGAGGAGGACAACCAAGGGACCGAAGCCTTATTACGGATAACCTTACGAGGGACATAGGAGTTTACTCCCGAGATGATAGCCTGTTTAATTAGCAACCAATTAGATTCAAGGGATCTCTTTGTCGGATCACTGGAAAAGTATGAGGCATTAAACTCAGTAAAGTGATTTAAAAGTGCTTCTTTATCAGCCTTATCAAAGAGGGGAATCTCACGAGTTCCTAAATTACTTTAATTAGCTGCTTTAACTGGATAAAGATCTAAAGTAAAGATGTCAAAACGCTTACCAATATCTTTCATGGTAGATGTTTGCTTTTGATGGTTGTTATTGTTTAGTTCTCCATGGTACTAATAGTAATAAACTTAGGCTATTTTAATTCATATTTATAAATTATAATTTATATGTGATTTTTCATTATTTGACCACCCATAACAAAACTTCAAAAGCACCAAATCGAATAATAAACAACTTAAGGGGTTATTTAACTGCACGTTTCTATGATAAATGGTAGCTACTACTACAATAAATATCATTTTGCACACACATTCATCTCTTACGCTCTCAGATTATATTAATATTAAATATACCTTTATTCCGGAAACTTGAAGTTTCACCTACTGGTCGCTGCCATGTTGAAGATGCTCATTTGTTAAAATCAAAGTAACTTTTGTCATGCTACGTCATCAGCACATATGTTTAGTGATTTCCTCGTAATTCCTCCTGTAATATCTATGTTTCGACTCATTTATAATAGGAATAAATATATATCATCGAAATATCAAATCATAAAAAAATCAAATCATATCATCTAAATCATATGTACGGGATGTATGCAGGCAAGCAGAAAGTGGGAGACTTTCATGCGTCTCTTTGATAAGATCTCCCTCCCCATTTCTCACTATATTATTACTCCCTCTCCCCTATCTTTTTACTCTATCTCTCTCCCTCTTCTCCCTCCCTGTCTTCCTTTCCCTTGCTCTATCCCGTGTTTGTCACCTCTCTCTCTCTCACTCACTCTCTCACACACATTCTCTCTCTCTCTCTCTCTCTCTCTCTCTCGATCCTCATTCTCGTCTCTCTCTCTCTCTCTCTCTCTCTCTCTCTCTCTCTCTCTCTCTCTCCCTCTCCCTCTCCCTCTCCCTCTCCCTCTCCCTCTCCCTCTCCCTCTCCCTCTCCCTCTCCCTCTCTCCCTCTCTCTCTTTCTCCTGTAGTATGTTCACCAACCCATAGATGACCAACCCAACTTTTTCTGCTTCTCACCGGATTCCATCGGCTTACACTTATATGCAGCCATGCTAGCTCTCGCAGCACGTTTATAAATCTTGCATACAGCCGCATGCAGCCCAGCCGGTGTAGCATGGTAGACCTTTCCACCATTGCGCGTAAACGGTATGGGCATGATTAGCATGGCACTCGCTTAGAGGCCACTGGCACTGTTGTTTCACATATTTGCCCCCATATCACCAGTAGAAAGGTGGCGCAACATAGCAAAATTCGGGGTGTGAAGTTGGTGCCTTACCGACAAACTTTTTTTTATAAGAATAAACTGTCCGAACTTCCTGTTCTAGCTTGCAATGGTCTTTCTTACCATCTTGCTTGGCTTATTACAATTACTGTTTCATGACAGAAGGTATTCAATACATAGCATATCCAAATTATTAACTACCCAGTTCTGATACGCATAGAAACACACAAAATTGCCAATTGAAATGCACAATTTATTTAAATACTTTGAATACACTTGCTGGCTCAAAGCAATTTAATTTACTGTTGTGTCACAAGTTGGCAAAAACCACGATTACCACAAATTTGAATCAACATTTCCACAGATACTTAGATGCCGTACATGCGTAAAGCCGAGATGGACTGGAAACAACAACAAAACCAAACATACAAAACAAAAAATATTTCTATACATGTAAGTGTTATATATACACCATACATCAGGTGCTAGATAACAAATGACAACTTCCTAACATTGGCTTTTACTAGTCCTGTGACGACATGCGTACGCAGCGCAAATAGACCGATCTTCATCACATAAGACATTACAAGAGGATGGAAGAATACGGGATAGGGCAGGGGCAGAGTATCGGAAGAGAATGTGTACTCGTTAGTTTGACTTTGTAACTTGACGATTTGTAACCGACTTTTGTTGACCAGACTGCCAGGTAGCTTTTTATATCGAGTCATAAACTATGAAATTCACAGCCCAGAGGGTCTCGCTACTATTACAAGACAGCTTCCACCTGAACAAAGACTCATATCACCAACTGACTAACACATTACACTAGTGTACAATTTACAGGTATCTTTGTAGCATGGAAACCTATTCTAATTTCTCACACCATATACGCACTTCTTTCCGTTTACTCAAATTTCACATACATCAATTTCCATTGAGGTTATCCAGAACATTTTATAGAGTATAATATTGGCCTTTTTCATTATTAACAAATAAAATAGTTTCCTGTACACATGAAAAGAAGCTGCTGTAAAGTCAGAGATGGGTCAATAATTTACACTCATGTTTGTTGATTATACATTAAAAAAAATCCAAGTGCTATACTTCGAAACAGTGACGAATACAGATTCATTGAAATAGATATAAGACAAAAACTAATATTGTAATAATACTATATATCCAGTTCTTAGAATTAGTCGCAGGAAAACATCTCGGCTATAAGTGCTAGATGAATCTTCTATGACGAAAGATGCATCGTCACAGAATCACTTCAATATTGATGTCAATTCAAGATGGATTTAATATTAAACAACACGATGACACTCACAGTGATAGGTTAATTTTTTTCATTTTCAGTCTAAAAATATCCATCTGTGAATGCTTTACATATAACATGTTTTATATGTAATGTACGAGTATTTTACATTGTACATGCACGTATGCCTTAATTTAGCAGGTATATGAGCGTAGGAAAGTCATGTGACAAAATTCCACTCACTCTAGGACTATTTCTGACCCAGCACTACCATTCTGTGACAGACTGAATGAAATTCGAATTCCCTTAACAGTGTTTTCGACAATGCACTTGCTGCACCTGTCCACGTGACACAGCTTCACACAGCACGGTGGCATGTGATTCTCCTTAATGTGCTTCAACCAGAACAGGTGACTATAGAAGCTCTTCTTACACGAGATGCAGGGAAACACGGGCGTCGACACGCTCACGGGGCGAGCCTTTGCATTGAATCTGTTGAACACTGTCACCTCGGCTGTGTTGCTACTGGTCGGTGGCAGGTTGCTGATGTTCTGGAATAGCGCGACAGGAACGGGACCGGCCGATCCTGACGCCACAGGCTGAACGAGTGACGGAATCGACTGCGGCTGTGGAGGCGGTGGCTGCCTGCGCGGCTGCGGCACAGACGTTACGGCCTTGTTCGCTGCCATGCCACTGCTGTACACGTTGCTCTTATGGATCTTCTGGAAGTGCCGCTCTAGACCCTTTATGGTGAAGAAGCGAGAGCTGCACAGGGAACACTTGAGAGGAGGAGGCTGCTTGACATCAGCCACCTCGATGTGGTGAATCCACAGTATGTGCCGCTGCAGAGATTCCAAGTCCTTAATGTAGCCATCACAGATCTCGCACACGACAAACGTGGACATGTTTGGGACCGACGTCGGCTGCAGAGTGCGATTCGCTACTGTTGTCGTGACGGTCTGCGGCTGCAGCCCGCTGCTCTGCGCACTGTTTACGATGCGGTAGTTCCCACCGGCGTACTGCATGTTGCCTTGACTGTACACGATGCGAGAACTGAGGTAGCTGGGCACGGTCATCTTCGACTGCTGCATGAAACTCTGCGACTGCACACCACGCACTATGGTCTTCGCGCTTTGTGACGCAGGAACCACTAGCGGCCGATACTGTGAATATTGGCCCTGCAGATTAGAACTACCAGGCTTAGGCAGCACGTGCCTGATAGGCTGAACTGGTATTACTGCGAGCTTTTTCACAGGTGGCGGCAGTGGCAATTCGTGTCCTGCAGTGGGTGCCAGGTTACGCTTTAGCTTGTAAGCCTTGAAACACCTCTCCTTGTGCTTGACCACCTTTAGCTTGTTGTTGTCCTCAAACTGACACATGGGACACTCGTAGAAAGCCCGCTTTCTGTCAAACCTCGCCTTGACGTTGTGTTCGGCCTCCATGTGGAAAACGAACGCCTGTTTCTGCCGCGTTTGGTAATCACAGTGACCACACTTCATGTCTAGGTCGTTATACGACGTCAGGTGTGGAAACATGTGGTGCAGTCCGAGCGCGAGTTCTGACTCCGAGGCAAAGCCGCATCGCTTGCAGTGTTTCAGCGGGAAACGGAATGCTTCGTTCTTCTTCTGGTACTTCTTAAGCGACTTCTCAATTCTCTGCAATCGGTCTTTCATTTGATCACACGGAATCTCCTTTAGTTTTTTGTCCGTTTCCTGGAAGCCATCCTTGTATACTCTCTCTGTCACCAAATCCAGACCAATGTCATACAAGGACTGATTAAATGCACCGATCGGACTTTGTTTCTTCATGACTGAAGGCGGTTGTGGCTGGGGCATGCTCTGCGGTGCCTTAGCATGACAAGTAACAGGCTGATTGATGGCTCTACCTACAGGCACCGCAGTTAACGTTGCACCTCGCGACGATGGCACGCTATGATATTTCGGTATCAGTTTTGAATCGTTTGTGACCATTCCACCTCTACTGGCAACACCACCCATTGTAGACAAAGGTCTGCTAATACGTTGATCTTGTCCGACCCCGTGGATTCCATTGGTGGTCTTACGGTGTTCGAAACCGACACCTGCGGCTTTCACCGCCTGGCTTTGTCTCTCTGATAGCTGTGCATGTTTAGTGGCGGTGGCAATCCTTACCGATGACCGTTTGGTAGGAGTGTTAACAGGCTCAAGCACCAACACATCAGCATCATCCTGCTCTCCATTCTGAACCACAGTAATAATAGATTCACGCGGTTCTTTTGCATTAGACTTGATCACTTGATTAGCCGAATTACCATCAGCGGACTCCATTTTGTGCACCTTATTCGGTGTTGCGGTGGCCATTTTCAGTGGTGCGTCACTCTCGCCCTCTTTCACAGACGATGTATTGTTATTCTCTGAATTCTTAATAGGTGCAAAACTAGATATACTACTTTCACTTGCACCTGCTCTAGGACTTTTAACCAATCCAGTCGCTTCCACACCAGCTTTCGACGCACAAGAGGGGACGGCCGATTTATCTGAACTGTTCGCGGCATTGACAAAGTTTTTATCTTGAGATCGTAGACCTTCATCTTCGTCACCGTCGTCACCGTCACCGTCGTCAATTATCTCCACTGACGATTTACTGTTTTCTGAGCTGCAGGATAATTCGGTCACGACTACCGCGTCTGTCCCTCCATTGGTATGCTCTGTAGGTACATCACCATTGCACGGCTCTTCTGAATCCACATCCATAGGCTCGGGTTCCTGCCCTTTTGGTGCACACGTTTTCTCTAGCCCATCTCGTTCCTTCGTCAATCCGCTATCCGCCATTTCTATCGACGAATCACTTACGTGTGATTCGTGCGACATACCATTCAAATGCACGGTTACTTGACTTTCTACATTTGTTTTGATGACCTTTTCTCCAGCGTGCGGTTCAGCTACACCATCAAAGCCACCAGCGGGCGTCGGTGTCTCCTTATTGCCTATGGCTTCTGTACGAAGGAGCTCGTCGATGTCTGGCATGTCATCAACCTCCATGGCCCACTTCTGTCTCCTACTAATCTGAAAAACAATCAAGATAAAGGGAACACGTAAGACTAGGTAGTGATTCTAGTGAAACATTAAATCTCAAGTAAATACAGAAATCCACACTATGAACAGGTGATGGTTTAGCAACAAAAATCCTCTTGTAGAATGTAAAGCATGCATCTATATAGATTTAGTAAAAAAAAACTTGTGTGCGATTCCATACGTGTCGGACGGGACATTTTGATGCGTTATGTAAGCATTTTTGACAGTTGTTCACGTCAGATTTTAGAAATATATCCAACTATGTATTTAAATTGCAACTTGAAAACAATCGCTCAATAATTGTTTGAACTAAGAGAACCACACATAAAGTCATGTGTCGGACGGGGGACACCAAGCAGACATAAAATTTTTACATCAGAAGATATACGAAAACTTCTGTTCTATTACTAACAGGGTAAATCAGGCACCCATGCAGAACCACCACAGATATGCAATCTTTCTTTCTGTCTTTTACCTTTCATCACCTAATGAACAGTTTTTTCTTGTCAAGCACTTATTTCATGTGTTGGACGGGACAATTATAATGTGTCGGACGGGACGGATTTGTCTACACATTGTTTCATGCCTGTATTTGTACATTTACCAGGGCTGTGTCTATCTTTCATTCCCCTAATTCAAAATAACACTTATAAACATTCTAGAAATTAACATTGAATTGTATTTGAAAACTTTACCATTAGGATTTTCACATTTCATAGAAGTTCACAATCTCATAATTTACATAAAACATTTTCCTAAAAAAGTTTCATTTTACAAAATACCAATATTAAATTGATTGACTGCAACCATATCCAAAGTCACAAAACAAAATAGTTAAATTTCTTGAAGGTTTAGGGTGTTAAGAAAATAATAGCATATCATTTCTGGCTGAAATTATAATTTTATTGTCCTATGTTCATGTCCACTTTCACATGGAATCGCCCTTGTGATAACCATCAATTTTTGAAATACAGCCTCACATACTTTTAATAAATGCCACTGGGCACTTGACAATTTTCCTGTGACTGGCGTCATCGTTAGCAAATTACCTGATGTACCGTCAAATTGTAACCGACTAAAAGTCACCAACAAGATCACCAATATCTATCATGTCAGATATTTAGCAACTAAATGCCATCAGTTGCCTACAATGCCTAGTGTGCATGGTGTAATCTGTTTCAAACAGTAAATTCACTGCCAAACAAGCACGATGCTAGATAATAGATGTTACGGGAAAAAAACCTGCCAAATAAATGGCCTGTTGTCCAGTCAGTTCAAGTTTTGGAAAAAAGTAAATTAAAGCAGCACTTGTAGGCTTGGCATCACCAGAAGAAATTTGCCCCCCCCCCCCAAGAAATATTCAAAAGAGACTGCACTCGGTTCGAGTTGTTGGAGTTCTCCATGATAAAATAACCACGTCAATTATCACTATGTGACGGGACGTTACATAAATGTTAGTTGGGCTAGCTAAAATTGAGACACCATCGTTTAAAACGGCATGTTCTCTCAGAAAAATTCATAGATATACCTACTGTGAGCACCTACGAGTGTCTATGTTGTAAAAATTCATTACAGCTCATTTGTATTGCTAGTTTCATAACATTTCTTCAGAAAACCTATTAAAACAGTCCTACGAAACTAGTACTTTCAAACGTTTACAGTGTTTGCACATCTGGTACATAGCCGAGCGATCGCAGTTTTCATTCAAATTGAGATGGGTGAAATGACAACTTTTGCATTGCTTTTATCCAATTCGTCTTAGGCCAAAACAAAATATAGGTGTGGTTACAATTTCCCGACCGAGCCAATTTATTCCCAGCGACCCTAAACATTTTATTGTCAATTTTCTTTAAAGTCAAAAAAAATAAAAATAAAAATGAATCGGACAGTTCCTGCTTCAAAAGGCACAACGCACATCCTTCGGACATGGTTCGTAAATAAAATATTTCAAGAAAATAAAATCTTTTCCCTACCTACCCTATTTTTTTCCGGCATGTAACGGTAACCACACATATATTTTGTTTTGGCAGAGTACAACATGGTAAGTAATCAGTGCCTATATTTTAATTATTTATTGTAAGTATTGTATTTATTGTATTATAAAATATTGTAATATTTTATTAACATCAACCGCATGATTGATGTTAATTTATTTAGATTCATGAGCTATTTACATGTGACCACCGTTGTAGCTACGCCGGTCGGTAATAGCCGGCTCTGGTGTTGGCCGACCGCCACGCAGCTTTAAATAACATCCTTCCGACCGGCACAAAAATGTGAGTTTGCGTAAAATTACCTTCAAATTACTGAGCAATCTACAAATAATCACAACTGATACACTTCAGAATTAATTTAAAAACCAACTCTAGATAGAGTTTAATCTCAACAATAATTGTGTAAAATCATCATCTGATCACATCGTACAGCACAGAGTACATGTATGCAATATAGCACCATGTTTCTATTATAATACTTTATGCATATGACGTATTAGGGAGACCCCTGGAATATTAGCCGGCACTAAAATTGTCCTGGCTACATCCCTGCATGACGCTAGCTATGGCGAAGTTTAAAAACTGCACCAACTAAAAGTTTTTGTACAGCAAGTTTTAAGCGGTCTTTCGATGCATGACTGCTTTTTGGAGATAGGTCCTAACACTACAGAAGGGCTCATAGGGTCTATGTCCCCCAGGGTACTGCCGGAACGTACCCTGGTCACTATTTGGTATGGTTAGGGTTAGGATTAGGGTTAGGGTTATGGTTAGAGTTGGGGTTAGGGTTAGGGAGTAGGTGTAGGCGACTCCCTAGACTCGTTAGTGGAGTAGGCGAGGTACGGTCCGGCATATTAGATAGTACCAGGGTACGTTCCGGTATACCGGACCGTACGCAGGGTACGTTCCGGCAGTACCCTGGGGGAAATAGACCCTCTCAGCTGCAGTAGGGCCTAAACAAAAATGTTATTCTTTAGATAATTAAATCAGATACAACAATAACATTAATAGACATTAAACTTTGGTACTGAAACAATTTACAAATTTTTGAGGAATAGGTTTGATATTCATTGTTCTCACCATAGAGTCAACTATTCTACTAGTAGTAGTAGTAGTAAGTACTATAAGTTAACTGCCGTTTGCAATAAGAGACGAGCTACAGTAGTATCCCAGTGAAAATTCCTTAAATACCACTAAAACGTAGTTTCTTAATACAATTGAACCAATCACGGCAATACAAGTGAATTTTCGTGACATAACTGACGTGAACAGAAACAAGCGAGGATGGGCGTGTATGAACATTAGACTGAAGACTAAAATGCGGCGCATATGTAATTTAGGCTTGGCTACAGTAGACTAGCCTAACTCGAACACTCCTCGCTCACTGACTGAGTAACGATCACACAATAGGCCCTAAAGTTTGGAGCATTATATAGCGATTTACATAAAAACCTGATAACTTGTAACGAAGAAAACCATACCGCTGATAATAAGTCAGTGTTGACAACAAGAAAACTAAATATCCTACATGAACCGCGCTATACGACTTTCGTTTAACAAAGGCTGTTGACAGACGGCGCCAGAGATCACATAGTCATAAATGCGGGAAAATGTTCCTTAAAAGTTCTGATTTCGCAATATAACTCAAAGGACATGCATTTAAGCTGAATATATTAATATTATCAATATACCTTTTGACAGAATTCTCCACAACAACCAAAGTATATGTCACAGTTTAAATAGAATCGGAAGATCAGCAGCTACATTAGTCTATGCTGTACAAAGCCTGGGATGAAAATGGCGGATCCAGAGCGGTCACGTGGTTTGTGAACGTCAACGCAGAAGAGCAGACCAATGAATGTCGTCCATTCTTGATCACGTGGTATATGGCCAATTAGAGCAATTCTCGGCAAACACGTGGAAAATGTCCACCAATCACTGCACAACACCAATGCACGAGCTAAGCAGACGACATGGCTTCTCATATTGTGATATTGGTATCAAAAGAGTCTATCGATTTTCATTTGCCCAAAAAAGGCATGATATTGCTTGACCTTTCAACGACCCAGCAGGTTGCGGCCATCTTGGTTTATGGAGAATAATCAAATAGGCCTAGCAGTTGCTATGAATCGTATGATATAATAAAATTACCTTCAATTTTTCATATTCAGTATCTGGAAAGATATTCAAACACAATCAGTTGTTTAATTAGCTATATTTATAGCTATCATTTGTCCAGCAATAAACTTTTCATTCACACACATAGGGTATGCACTCATGAAGATACAAGATACATATACGCCAAAAGTACATAATGATAATAGAGATTATGTACATCTCTATTATGTACTCTTGATATACGCTGCAGTATTTTGAGAATCTTGCCTGAGAGACATAATAGTTTAATAGTAATACTGTTCATCAACCTAGTATGTATGCAAAACAACAGATGTTCAACATAGACCTTCTTAATCATATAACGCGGTATTCCATTTGAATCATGATGGGTACTAAATGAGTAATTACCTACAGCTAGAATTAGGGATATTACATTTGTAGGGTTTCTGAGAATAACCTGGTAATGGTGCTTCATTTTAGTATGTTTGCATAATGATATCTCATATTTCTGTGTTATCATTATATCTACAAAAACGTACACCTAATAAGTTAATATTCCAACATCGGTTATTTCACAGAATAACAGTAGGTCCGTTAGGGCCACACACAATAAACCTCAACTAGTGATTATAGTAATTTCTTCACGGCAAATAAGATAATGCCTCTAACACTGCAAAACCCACGGTAATATTTAGGATACAGGACGCAAACAAATCGAAGTACAGCTACTCATTATACTGGTTCAGTCATCATTTTAATTTCATAATAAATCCTGATGACAGTAAAATTTTAGTTCATGTGTGACATTTTCTTATAATATATTTGATTAGGTTTTTGCAGATGATGTACAGTCGACACATGCATGTCATGCATAGTCAAAGAAATGCATTTTGTAAAACTTTATCACACTGATTGCAGTGACAGTTGGAATTAGTAAGTACGCCCCTATTTGGTTCAATAATTAATTATTAATAACTTGTCATAAGAAAACAGAGAATATTTTCACCAACCGTCTTTTGTATGAAAATAGATATTATATGAATTATCTATCTTCAGACTATTTACCGTTTATGAATTCAATCGAGCACATGCATACACTAGATGTCATGACTGTCACACATTATTATGACCAGCTCGCAAGCGTGCAGGGTGCAGGTACGCAAACACGCGCACGGCATGTAGGCAGCCGCACGCACGCACGCGTACATCCACGGGGGGGGGGTCACTCTCTATTAGAACATTACCCCCATGTGAATTCTCACTCAAAATAATAGGCGTACATCACTTCTCTCACGGTGCATAAACTGCCATTGACGCCACTCAGCCATAGTCTGGTAAGGCTTCCAGGTAGCTAACGATTTATAAATTCACTCCTGCCTAATCTCTTTTGAGTGCAGCGGCAGCGTGTGCGATGTGTATTTATATGTAATGCGAGCAATCCGTAATATTTGCGACATGCAACCTCATCTTACTGCGCTTGTCGTTAGATGGCGCCACGAATCCATGCCTGCCGGCAATCGGGAACCCTCGGACCATTCAACAGAATAGCGAATTTCACTTTTAGCGAATAACTCTTTTCTGGGAATGACGGGAAGAGTCGAATGGGTTTTCCGATTGTGCCTGCCGGCAAAGCAGCTTAGCTTCCTAGCGTGCATTATTATTCTATTGCCGCGACACCTGACTGTGGGCGGTGTACGCGCCTAACCACTACGTTTTGTCGTTTACGGTATGTAATGTATGAAACTTGGTCACTTGAAAAATTGGCCCGAGTGAAATATGGGGACAACTCGTCGATATTACAAATATAGAAATTACCAATAGAAAGCCTATAAGAATATATAGTGGTCCAAAATGCACATGCTTGCACCATTTTCCGTCTCCGTATTTATTTAAAAAGAAACTCGTGGAGGGCATGCCCCGGACATCCCCAGCGCAGCGCGCTACTGCGTCACACGGGCTCCATAACGCTTCAAATCCACCGCATTATGTTCTAAACAAAAATTGAATAGGTATGGTAATGAGAGACCAGGAGAAAGGAAGAGGGGAATGGGAGAGAAAAAGAGAGTGAGTGAGTGTGAGCGCGCGCGAGAAAGACAAAGACAAAGAGGAAGGGAGAGAGACAGACGGACGTACGGGTGGACGGACGGACGGACGGACGGACGGACGGACGGACGGACGGACGGACGGACGGACAGCCAGACAGACAGACGGACGGACAGACGGACAGACAGAGACACAGAGAGAGAGAGAGAGAAGCAGAGAGAGAGAGAAAGAGAGAGAAAGAAAGAGAATAAGAGAGAGAGAGAGAGGGAGAGAGAAAGAAAGAGCTAGAGAGAATGTGAGAGAAACAGAGAGAAACAGAGAGAGAAAGAGAGAGAAAGAGAGAGAAAGAGAGAGAAAGAGAGAGAAAGAGAGAGAAAGAGAGAGAAAGAGAGAGAAACAGAGAAAGTGAGAGAGAGAAAGAGAGATGTGGAAAGGAAAGAGAAAGGTGATTATAATAATTACGATGATGAAGAATGATGAGAACGGGTTAGGGCAGTGGGTGAAAACAACGAGATGGGGAATAGGAGAGTGTATTCTTATTAAAATCTATTTGTAGAATATTGAGTGTCTATCTCCACAGGGGCCTGCAAGCCTTTATCTTCCATAGAAAGGCGGACGCAGCTATACAATACGTGTGGAATATTCACGAATATGCGCGAAAGATAGATAGAAAGGGCGGTGATGGGGAAAAGATGAGGATAGAATAATTTACATGATATATAAAAATAAAAGAGGTGGACGTGTAACAGAGAGATGGGGAGAGGGAGAGGGAGAGGGAAAGGAAGTGGGGGAGGAAGACAGAGAGTGAGAGGGAAGCGAACAGGGAGGGGAGACGGGGAGGGAGATGGAGACGAAGAGAAAAAGGCAAAGGCAAAGGGAAAGGGAGAGGGCAAGGAAGAGGGAGTGGAAGAGAAAGAGAGACAAGGGGAAGGGAATGGGGAATAGGAACCGTGGAATGAATCGGAGTAGAGGATGTTACGCACTCAGCGTGTCTTCTTTCATCCCTCATATCCAAACCTCCCTCTGCATTTTTAGAGGTGTCGGTATAATGTTAACACGAAATCCCAACGACTCGGGAACGTACAATATAATACACAGGCCCGGTCCCATGAGTGCGACGCCTCATGCAATCCCACTCCCCGCGGCATTCAGGTGCTCTTGAATGAGTACGCAATTTCGTATTTATAGCTGCGCGAAAGAGCGCGAAGCAGCGAGCAGGTTCCAGGGCGTTCTCGAACACGCACCAAGCTTCCACGTACCTGCTGTAACGTTCTAAACACATTGACGGTGCTAGCGCCTACCAGCCAACCACAGCGCGAAACCGCAACCATCGATCGTTCTCGAAGCGTAATATTCTGCCGGTGACGTGACGTCATAGCGCTGATATAAATATTGGCGCGCAGGCCCCTCTGCTGAAAACCTCAAGCGGGATCTTAAGCCCTGTCTACACTAGCAAACTTTNGGGGGGAGAGATGATCAATGGCAGCAGGCAGATTTTAGACATTTTCTGAGGGCATGGTCTGACGGAAGCGATTGAAAAACTTTTTTGTTTCAGCAGTGACCTAGGCATTTCTATGGCTTTATTGAAAGGACCATGAAATGTAATTTCTGCTGACATGCGAAGAGTAAGTGTCGGATAACCTTTTACCCTCAAGAGCGGGTTAAACATGGATTTCTTTATTGTTAGAAGAATTTGACTGGCGGGTTTGCTAGTAGAATCTATACATGCCTGGATGTATGAGACTACAATTTCACAACAGTAAAATTTCAAAAGCTAAATTTGGTTGTAGAAGGTTTATGCTCCTTAAATCGTATAATTTCTCTACGGCATTCTGTACTGTCAGTGTGTTTTACATGTAACGTATGCACTGCAGTGGCCACTGCCAGTGGCCACTGCCAGTGCCAGTGCATGTGTGTGGTGGTACTGTGTAGTTTTTGCCTGCGTTAATTAGTTACTGGTGCAGCTCTCTATTTCAGCCTGTAGGCTTGCGTAGGTAAATGGATGTGTGCTTACTATTCTGTCTTGCAAATAGTTTGTTACTACTACGTACGATGGAGCTTCCATCTTTAATCTGAAGACACTTAAACGTACGCGCCATCTGTGGCAACTTTCATAACGATCCCACGAACATTCTCTTTGAGAAGGTTCCTGATACCATCCCTGTGCCTTCCACTGTGTTTGGCGTGTATGTGAACACATTGGGACTAACAAGGTTTTACGTAGAACCCACCACTCCACCACAGAGTCACCGCAGTAGACGTTAGATGAGCGCTGTCGCTCCGCGGCACTTGTTTTTATTCCTGATAACATGCATACGGTATTGCCCTCAGTGCAACAGGAGTAAAGTGTTCGAACAGCTGCGAACGACTCATGCACGAGCAGATATCAGGGGCAGATCCAGGGCTGAAGCTAGACAGTATTTTTCCCGATTTTAAGGGCACATCCCCCAAAAAGGGCACACCACCCCACAGTGGGCGCCGTTAGGTGTGGAAGCACATGGCGGAGGTCTGGGGGGCCTCCCCCAAGAAATTTCAAAATTTCAAGTGTCCCTGGGCACAAAAATAACCACCATTTGAGCACACATTTAGTCAAGCAGCAATAGCTAAAAACCATATGGAATTTTATTTCTGCTTCATTTTGCCTGCGCTTTGCATACCAGCAATTAATGCAGAATGATTCAAGCACTTCCTTTCTTTTTCAAATATCAAAGCTAGTTTTGTTATAACCATGTAAAATTTTGATTTCCTTCAAGTCCTGTCAATGAATCAGAAGAAAAAGAAAAAGAAATAAAGAATATAGCCAAATTCCATCTAATTGTTTTCTGTATTTTTTAGCACAAAATTTCGAAGGACACTTTGAAATCTAGACCGTATTTCCCAATACGGCAAATACGGTCTGAATCCGCCCCTGGATATCCAGTATGCAGTACTTTGTTATCAAGCCGTCACTCTATCACGGCAGATATGAGGAGAACGGATAAGTAGGTTAGGCTTTTCTAGAACCTACGTGAATGCAGTTCGCTCGCTCGCGCACAGCACACAGATCGACAGCCAGTCACACATCGATTATTCTCGAAGTCGAATGTTCTCGACACAATTGTGACGTCACGTGAGCGCGCGTTATATAAGCATATGCGCTAACCGCTAGCCTGCCAGTTAGAGTCGTAGATCTTCGCTCGAAATCTACAAGCCTGGTGAACTAACTGCAACGTGCGCGACTACTAGTAGCATGTCTCTGCTACCGTTTCTCATCGTCGACGAGCCGTGGGGCAGCTCGGCGTCAACCGTCATGCATGATTTCGACCGGGACATGCAGCGGTTTTACGACAACATGCGCCGCTTTCAGAACGACGTCAACCAAACGCAGCGGCGCCAGGCGTCCGGCATGAACATGCAGCCGTTCGCGAGGGAGGGCGTCATGACGAGGGACGTGGTCGAGGAAGGCGGCCAGAAGAAGCTGCAGATGCACTTCGACGTGCGCAACTATCGTCCGGAGGAGATCAAAGTGCAAGTGGACGGTAACATGCTCAAGGTGTGTGCCAGCCACGAGGAGAAGACCGAAAACGGGGAGATATTTCGGCAGTTCAGTCGCCAGTTTACTGTTCCCGATAACGTCAACCCAGAAGCACTGAAGTCGATGCTGACACCAGAGGGCGTATTGAACATCGAAGCACCCTACATGGCTCTGGAGGCACCGAAGGAACCCACTGCCATCCCGATTGACTTCGTAAAGAAATAAACAGACATGGGTTTGCATGTAACTTGAACTGCATGAAAGCTTCTTCCTATAATCAGGAGTCTATCAATATTGATAGACTCCTGCTATAATTTGGGACACATTTTTTGGACATGCAAATGCCTTGGTAAAATTTACTATAACGTTGCTAGAGTATACTGCACAATTTTTGAAGGAATAAAGTATTATTGGCATTCCCAAGTTTACGAGTATGATTTATCACGTAATTCCTAATAGCGGCACAAACAGCGAATTATAATAAGCACTACTCTGTCTTGAATATTATAAAAATGTTTTAAAAATGTGTTTTTTGCAAATTGCAATAACATTGCAAATTCAAGCCTTGCTTTCCTGTAGTTAGTATAGGTTTACCACGGTAAGGTTTTGTGTATCAAATGATGATATAGCACATTTTCAAATTTCAAGCAGTTTACTAAGTAAAATAGCTAGTGTTAATTTCATAGTAAGTAATAGTACAAAACTTAGCAATGCTAAGCAAATGCACGATTTCATCCAGCATGATTGTAATTTGTGAATGACATTCAGATGTACACAGGTCTAGGAATAAATAAAATAAATGGTTTAAGTTATTAAACTATATACAGAGTTTTACTGACATTTCTCTTTGCAGACTTCCGTATGCACACACTCTCACGTATGTATGCATTTACACTTTCTAACAAGGCTTATATAATTGCATTACTCGGTAACCAAAAATTCATGACGAGAAATTAATGATCATTAGCGAGCAATAGTGCATACTGAGTTGTCGAATTCACCATCTAGGTGTTCTTTTGATTCTGTTGATGACAGCAACATTACATGAAGAAAATGGGCAAATATAAAATGGACATTACCACAACAATTTAACTACCCATCTTCCTCCTCATCATCAAATGACAAGAGTGTCTTATTTTTCACTTGTTTCATATCTGATTTGGGGTGTTTTTCATCAGAGCTCTTCTTTTTCTTTGATGTGCTGACACTTAATTCTGCATCGTCTTTTCGCTTTGTGGGTTTCTTGAAGATAACTTTATCTAGGGAATGTTTCTCCACTGCAAGTGTAAATGCAATTATTCAAATTAATGTGCATAAAAACGTCTTTGAAACAATTAACTACACGATTATTATGCTTGTTCTTTTTATTGTGATATATCTACAGCTCCCTCTAAGGGAATATATAGTATTAGTAACGACATTTTATACATTTATTTATAACAACCAATGCGAAATGAAACAAATAATACTACACACACATGCACACACGCACGCACATACGCAGTGATGTATGCACGCATATACGTACACATGCGCACGCGCGCACGCACGCACGCACACACACACACACACATCTTAAAACAATTACCAATTACTAGATTATATATTTGATGGTATAATTTAAACAGAAAGGCATATATCGACTGTATGAGAAATAAAGTTTAAACTCGGCAAACGTTTTATAGTTCACCTTCCTCCTGTGGTGTAGTGATTCTATCCACCTCCTCTTGTGTGAGATCATCTTTCTTTAGGGCAACTACCGTCGGTTTCTCATCATCGTAATCATCTCTGTCATCTTCTTCGAATGTAGGTGTTGTCTCTCTCTGCCAATGATGAATAGCACTGCAGTTGCAGATAGTGGTTTTGCTTAGTTAATTGACACTGGAATACAAGCAATAAAAGTATAGGTTTACAGCAACTAACAATACCTATACGTAGAAGTACAATTATAGGCACGTGGGGTATAACACCCATACTGTTTTGAAATAAGGATTTGCCACCTGGCTACATTAGAAATGTTTATGTAAACCCATTGTAAACGTATCACACAGAATGCAAAGAACCCCCACTAAGTGACTTTTAGACATGGGGGATATATCATTAGAGGTTGAAGTACTATTATAAGGAAAACGCCAATAAAATTGTTCATTGCCAAATGTCTGTTCCAGGATTCCTCACTTACACATAGACTGACCAGGCTCTACAACTGTTTCACGTCGTAGGAGCCCAACACCCTTCAATACGAAAAACCTCGTAGCTTAAAAACAAATGACAAATTTCATAAATAAAACAACCATATTACCACATTTGACCCGACTTGTTACATGGTGCACGTGCAATCTCACATATCGCACATTTCTTAACCGGTATTTGACTCAGTATTCATGTTCTAGTGAGACAATTTGAACACAATTTTTTTTTTAAATTGGCAAACTCCATACTTGAATCACTACACATGCACGAGAACTAGGCAGGAATGCAGTGTGAGCGAAAATCATGCAGATTTCAAACAGTAATGACTGCCTTGTTTAAATTTCTCCCTTATCAAATCTCATAAATGCTCGCTGACACTTAAATACATACTTTGCAATAGCGCACATGGTTAATAATGTCATGAAAGTACAGGGAAGCGATATTAAAGCTGAGAGGGTCTATGTCTCCCTGTGTACTGCCGGAACGTACCCTGGGTACGGTTCGGTATACCGGAACGTAACCTGGGTACGGTTCGGTATACCGGAACGTACCCTGGTAAGTGGTAACTATCTAATATGCCGGACCGTACTTCGCCTACTCCAAACCGTACCCAGTTTTCAGTCCCCTCGACCGACTGTTGGCAGGAAGCGTACCGCTTTACGGCAATAGTCTAGGCTTGTTTCCGGTACATGTGGTACATGTGGTAACTATCTGGGTGCTCGCAGTGTACGCATGCGCGAAAATGTCGTAAACATTACGAAAGGAAAACGCATTCCCGATCATCGCGATATTTGCAAAAGGATTGCGTGCATCAGTGTATATAGGTTAAAATTTCTTCTTGGTTTCACAGTTTCATACTCCAATCCAACTTTATAACGATATAAAGATTGGCGGTCTGTATGTATATTTCAAATGTTGCGACATCAGTAGTGGACGGAACAGGGACAGTCAGGGTACGGTGAGGAGTAAGCGAGGTACGGTCCGGCATATCAGATAGTTACCAGGGTACGTTCCGGCAGTACCCAGGGAGACATAGACCCTATGAGCAATATTAAGAGCTATCATGACATGTTAGGTTTTGGTACGTTTTGGTACGTTTTATTACAACACTTTGTTAGATACAAGCTTTGGTCGCTTCGTCTTTTTGTGACCTCGCCACATAGTGAAAAGCAAGAAGGTAACTTGTGGCTAACTTACATGGCTTAATTGACTGTATAATTAAAACCAGTAACTCATAAACTACAAAACGACTGAGTGAAGTACAAAACAAGACTTAGTGTGAACTGAAGAGAAAACGAAAATAAATACTAGTTTTGTCTGTCTTCTATCATCTATGTGGGGCAGAAAAAATAAGCATAATTATTTAATAATACTATCTGCTCAAAATACAGGGAAATAAAATTCGCAGTGGTTACGCGTCTGGAACCGGTCGCCTAGCCTCCAGGCTACGCATTGCTGCCGTCTATCCTTTCATCCGTCCCATATCTCTCTCTCTCTCTCTCACGCACAGCTCTCTCTCTCTCTCTCTCTCTCTTACGCACAGCTCTCTCTCTCGCACACGCACAGCTCTCTCACACACACACACACACACACACACACGCACACACGCGCACACGCACACAACGCACGCGCACGCACGCACGCATGCACGCACGCACGCACGCACACACACACACACACAGACCTCTAGATCCATCTCTCTCTCTCACGGACCTCTAGCTCTCGCTCTCTCTCTCTCACAGACCTCTAGCTCTCGCTCTCTCTCTCTCACAGACCTCTAGCTCTCTCTCTCTCACAGACCTCTAGCTCTCGCTCTCTCGCTCACAGACCTCTAGCTCTCGCTCTCTCTCTTTCACAGACCTCTAGCTCTCGCTCTCTCTCACAGACCTCTACTAGCTCTATCTCTGTCTCGCTCAACCCCCCCCCACCCCACACACACACTGGGCAATCAGCAGAGCGTCCCGTAGCGCAATCATGCGTGTACGTGTCGCAAGATCACTGTGTGCGATGGATGTCCGGACGCGTAGCCTAGAGGCTCCTCGTCCGTAACAGGTCGCTTAGCCACGGCCAATAAAATTGACTAGTATTAGTAACTGTAATAGTAGTATTCACTAAAGATTCTCGATCGATCACAAATGCCTACTTTAGACTCGATGGTTGGGGGTTCCTTGTAGCCAACTTTCTCCTTCATTCGCGTTATAAACGAGGGTTCGTTCGGCTTTACGTAAGACACATTATGTTTCTTCCCTGCCATGTTAAAACTTGAACTATTATGTTTAACCCAGAGAACATTAAGATTGCAAAACGTGCTCGACTTCACAAATAACTTGTGTTTTTCTACGTTGTAACTTGTGTTACCTACCGCACCACCAACGCCGTAGACTGGTACCCGGTCCCACCTATCGGCTTAGGATTACCATCGAGTAATCGAGGTGGGAGCGAGTACCAGTCTACCAACGCCGTTTCTTGTCACCTTGTGCATGAATTTAGACTACAACGTGTTTCTAAATAAACACAAAATAGTGTGGAGTAGAGACATAGTACCAGTCTAGTAATTTCTTCAGGGCTAGTCATTTCTCTAACGTTTGTACTAAGACATTTTGGACGAAAATACAAGAATTAAGCGATAGATATGAATTTACAAATTTTTAAAAGGGAATTATTATATGTACACAATTATTACATGTACACAGTACAGTACTCATAATTTACATTCGTGACTATTGTATGTGCGAGGTACATATACAGAAAACATGGCTGCGCCTTACAGTCTTTACCGGTAGATCACGTCATAATATAAATAAGACGACAAAGCTAATGCAGTTTGGTATGAGCTTCCGTTGCAAGATTTTAAAACTTGTTGTGGCACGTCAATCACACTATATTCATGCTAAACTATATTCAAATTTAACAAATCAAACACCTGGCATCGTTTACGTTTCCACGTCCACTGACGTCTTCACGAATTTAGCATGGGAGCAGTGGTGGTATGAGAATGGGAACTTCACATCACACCGAGCATTGCTGATATACTGCAACGATCCGTGTGTAGTCGTTGGACGTCATCAAAACCCGTGGGTTGAATGTGACGTGAAAGAAGCGGCGGTGTCTAGCCTGCCCTTGTCAAGACGCCAAAGTGGCGGTGGAACTGTATACCACGACCTTGGTAACATCAACTGCAGCTTTATGACTTCGCGAAAACATTACAATCGAAGAGAAAACCTCGATTTCTTAGCTGATTTGATCAGCACTCGCTGGGATCTTGATGTGTCCGTGAACATCAGAGACGATCTAATTCTTGACAATTTCTACAAGGTGTCAGGTAGCGCAGCAAAGCTTGGAAAGGATACAGCATACCATCACTGCACACTCCTTGTCAACTCTGGGCTAACGGCACTTCATTCAATTTTGCGTCCAGACAGGCTCGGCTGGTCGTCAAACGCTACCGCTAGCGTGCCATCTCCAGTTGCCACACTGGCTAGTGCTGCAGTGGATATTAACACAGAGTCGGTGATAGAAGCCATAGCAGAAGCTTATCTGAGTGCATATGAAAACTCTGTGACATTAGTGACACCGTCAGACAGCGTTTGCCCGGGCTGGAGTAAGATCAGACAGGAGCTTAGTAGCTGGGAGTGGATTTATGGGAGAACGCCAAAGTTTACGATTCACAAAGCTTTGATACTTCCTGGCATAGCGAGCACAGTGACACTAGAGCTGAATGTTGTTAAAGGGCGAATTGCAGGCATTCAAATTTCGAATGAAGAGTTAACCAACTTAAGCGAAATCCTATTGGCAGAGTTATATTCATGTAGATTGGCTGAAAAAGATATTGTAGGGAGATTAGAGAATGTGATTTGCAGGCCGGACACTTGTCCATCAGATTCTCTCAAGATACTTTGCACGCATATTTCGGACATAGTGTAATATTTTTTAGGTGGGTTTACTAAGAAATTGTTGAGCCTGAATGCTAGCACAACAAACAATATATCAACAGCACATAAACTATATGGTTGATATGCTCTTTATTATATGTTTAGATATAATGCACATTTAAATCTGCCTAGTACTTAAATGTAATCTTGGTCTATCTGTTGCAATGTGTGACTGATCATTCAATGTCTCTCAATGCAGAATCATCGTTTATAATGTTACTGCCTAGTTCCTACATGGGTTCTAAGATTGATGAGTATATGGAAGATGCATCAATGTTCCTGACAACCTACAAATGGATCTGTGACTTTCAGCTAACAAAATTCTTTACAGAGCAAGTATGGGAACGGATTCCTACTGAGGTATATGCACATGTTATAACACAAGGAAACCCAATAACGTTCCATCTTGTTCAAACAAGACAAAAAGTTTATGTTAGTGATGCTAAGTATATATCTGTTAAAATGTAATTGTGAGGTTTACTTGTCTTATGTTTCGATTGTACACGATTGGTCTCATTCTTGCAGTGGTACGGATGTCTAAAAACACTTAGTGTTGATGATTTAAATGAGCTCCCATATGGTCACCAGATGGATTACTGGCCAGAAGATTTGAAGAAATTTATAACAAAGTCACAAGAACTCTCTCTCTGCAGGGATCAGGTGCACATTTTAATAATGCCACAAAAATTTATATGGTAGTGATTGCTTATAGTTCACTTAAATTCGCATAATCATGAACCTCACATGAATGAATTTATGTGTGCTTAAGCACGATTTTTAATATTTCTTTAAGGTTGACTGGCTGCAAAAAACAGACCTTGGCACAGAGGAAAAAAGAGGCATGACACCGAAGAAGGTCCACGAAGTAGAATGGATGTCATCCCTAGTGGCTGATGTTTGTCTCAAAACCCAATGTGATGTAGTCGTCGATATTGGTGCTGGGCTGGTAAAGATATATTTGTATTCTATAAGATGTGCATGCATAACACAAAAATATAGGTCTCACTCCATCACATCAACTAAAGTAATTCATAACAGCAACTCTTCTTTTAATAATTGGGGGTCGTATAACCATGCACTGACACCCAGTTTCGCAACTGCGCAACTGCCGTCAGCAATCAATGCTGTGCTTCGTGTGGCGTGTAAACATGCATCTTCACATTGTTACTGGCAGGGATATTTGAGTCGCGTCCTGAGCAGCATACATGGTCTCAGAGTGATATGCATCGAGTCGGACGGTTCAAGGACTCTTGGAGCTGAGCGGCGTGCAAACAGACATTCTCCCACGAGCAAGCCGCAGTGCATTACCCAACAACTAACATCTGACGACATCGGAGGAACTGTGAAACGACTGCGAACAGTGTTGCAGGGTGCGCTTGGTTGCGATCGATACAGCAGGAACGATGCCAGACCATCTGGTGATGGTCACAGTGGCGCTGTCTGCATGATCGGGTTGCATTGTTGTGGTGACCTCACACCAACAATGCTGAAGGTCTATGCAGAAATGCCAGAAATCCGTGCATTAGTGTGCGTTAGCTGTTGCTATCACAAAATGGTAGATGGCACTGTAATCTCACGAATGAACTTCCCCATGAGCACAGCAGCGAAGAGATTTCTCAGGCAGAATCAAGGAGAAGAACGCAATGTCGATCTCCCTCCATGTCTCTGTGATTCTAATGCAGACTATCAATGCTCTCAGGATAGATATCATACGGAGAGAAGCATTGATAATGTGGAAGGCAAACAGCAGAGTTATGTTCGAGGAACAATGAAATGCCAAGTGCTGTGCTCTCCTTCCAGCTCAAAGTGTGAACAGAAGTTTGTAAATGATAACGCTCAGTTAGGGAACAATTCAGAGAGCAGTGATTCAGCGTCGGATGTTTTTCCCATTGTTAACTCGTTCGCATTAAGACTTGCTGCTCAGGAGACACGGGTGAGGTGGAGAGCACAGACGGCAGATGACCACGAACTTCACACTAGAACAGTTGCCTACAGAGCCATCCTCGAACACCTGGCGAATAGCGAAGGTGAATAGGGACCATATATGAAACATAGAGATCTATATAGTGTGTAGAAACTATAATAAATATGATAAGTATAGTAAATATAACTATATGTAAATATGGTGCAGCCTGTCATTGTAAGAACGTGCACAATAAAATGATGAGCATTTATTAGATAATATACCTAAAATTATACTACTGTAAGCATAACTGTTATTTTTTTATTGATAATCTTGTTACTAGGAGTCATTGTACAGACATGATTCACATGAAACAGCTTGTGGATATGTTTTTTGCATATCTTCACTTTATACTTCACAGATGGTGGGTTTAGGAAATTCCATAGGAAGGTGACGTCAAAGTCATCATTTGAGTCATTTGAGAGCTATTTGGATGCAGCCATCCTGAGAACTACGCTGGATGCTTGTGGTGGGCATTCCCATGTCGCTCATGAAACTGTACCATCCCTTCTTTTCGCTATATTGGGTTTTCTCTCTCCTCTTCTCTCTAAATCTTCCTTCCCCCTCTCTCTCTCCTGTCCTCTCTCCTTCCCTTCCTCACTCCCTTACTCTCACCCTCCCTCTCTTTTCCTATGTGTTTCTCTCACATGTGCATGTATATGTATTTGCGTGCAACTGTGATTATGCTCTGTTCATTTCTGTATATAGCAGATATATTTTCTGTTCGCACTCTTCCAGGTGAAAGTGATCAAAGCGTAAAAGGTCGTCTTCGAGAGCTTTACACAAGATTTCAGCCGTTATTTCCTTCTATTGAAATTATAACAGTAAGTATCTAATGCATAACCAAGTTTATATTGTCTTGAGGAAGGTGTGGCCAGTATACAATGAAATTTTTTGGATGAATCACTGTATATGTATCAGCGGCGTAGCCAGCCTTTCTAAGAGGGGGGATTCCTTCCAAGAGGGGGGATTCCAAACCAACCATATACTGATAAAACTGCATTAAAATTTTCGTTTCATGCTTTTATATACATACTGTATCAGATATGTGCTATTTGATACAAACCAGGGGGGATTCCGGAATGCATGGAATCACCCCTGGCTACGCCCCTGTGTATGCACATATAATTCGTATTGTTCTCTTTATATTTTTATTGAGCAATGTGCATTATGATTCATATGTAAGTATACTACGTAAATAATTAATTAAATAAACTATACATAATATATATTCAAATGCAGGCTCTACAAGTGTGTATGCAGTCAGTCCTGGAATCTGTTCTAACGATCGACAGATGCTGCTTTCTACAAGAGCGTCACCTAGTGGCAGAAATTGCTCCAATCTTCCTTGAGAATATATCACCAAGAAACTTGGCAATTATTTCAAGGAGGAATTAGACTAGCCATAGGACTAGCTTATCGAAAAAAGTGAATTAACTGACTGCATATTTTGAATTAAAACATATTAAGAAACTTATTTTTATCACACATAATCGAAATTTATTATAAAATTTGAGAATATATAAATTTTGTTACATACGCATGTGTGTACGCACACACGCACACACACACACACACACACACACACACACACACACACACACACACACACACACATTTTGTATCCAAGAATGTAGCGGTTTCAGTAGTTTTATGTTACTTTTTTATGTTACTTTCACAATATTTTAAATTAAAATATACGATGTTCAAACATATTATATTCTTGTGAATTCTTATTAATGCGTGTGCGTGCGTGCGTGCGTACGTATGTATGTGGTACGTGCGTGCGCGTGTGCGTGTGTGTGAGATAATAAAATCGGCATTTAGTCAGCATAAATAGCATAAATAGCATCAGTCAGTCAGTTTACTAATAATTTTTTTTACATACATTAAACTTTTAACACAGTTAAAAACTGTGATCTGTATTAATAATTATAAATTACATTTTATTTATAAACAACCAGTGGATAAAGTTATAGTGAAGACTGAAGAGTATAATGATATGGTTGGGAGAACAAGGTTACTTGTCCGGGTTACATTGGCGTACAAGGTAAACGTGCCGTGATGCGTGGTTTACCTATAGAAATATATAGAAGCTATATATTAATAATGATTATTATAAACTAGTATAAATATTGTTATTTATATGGTTTTACTGGTTATACAGATGCTTGAAATAAAATTAAGTAGAAACCTGTCAAGAAGAAAAGTTCAAATATCGAGCCAGCCAGGATTCGAACCTGGAATCTTCTGATCCGTAGTCAGACGCGTTATCCGTTGCGCCACTGGCCCTTGATGATGAAAGTTTAACCAGTCAGCCTGTATATCACGTGCCCACAGCTCCAAGGGGGCTTATGTATGCTCTACATGTTTTGTTGCCATACCTTCGTGAATTAGTGTAATTACTAGACGACTATATATATCTCGTTAAGCTGGGTTTTATGAAGTATTATATCTTAAATGATAGAATAGAGGAGGTTTATACACATAGCCTAGGACATCATCAGGACGTGCGTGACATGTGGATCTGACACTGACTTGAAAACCCCAACGGGTCCCAGACACACAGTGTCAGTGGTCCCAGACTCCCAGCCGGTTAATCAGCTGATCGTTCACGTTTTGTTTACGAGCCGTTTGTTTGGTACCGATGTCATTCATAGGTGTGTCATTCGAGCGTGTTATGTGCGTTTTACAACACGTACTCCGGTTCAGCGCTGACACGGTCATCAATCATACAGATCTAACCATATCATATAGCCAACAATGAACGGAACGGCCGACTTGGTCAAGTCAATCGAAACGTTGACTTCATTTTTACCAAACAATCCCCTTGGTACACCATTGGAATCGAACTGGCGATACATGACAGCTACTTATACGGAATGGGAGATTGCAACTTACGGATCTATTTTCGTTCACGAAGTACGTATTTCTATATAAGTACAATATATGTATATGTATCAGGAGTAGATAATAGGGAATCTACTCCTGATATGTATACATGTATATTGTTAAATTTTACTAATACTATATATACTACTACTACTAGTACTAGCTATAAATATACATGCACTTCTCACTATCAGTTTTGTATAAAATGAGTCGATATATAGTCATATATTATTTATTAATTGATTGATTATTTCTTGCAGGTTATATACTTTATGTTCTGTCTACCAAGTTTCCTCTTCCAATTTATTCCGTCCATGAAGCGGTTCAAGATCCAGCAGGTATATATATATATATCAGGAGCTAATATAATGACAAATTTGTCGTTATATTAGCTCCTGATATATATGCATATATAATCAGGAGTCAATATTAATTAACAATTTTTGTTGGTGCATTTTTATACCCTCAATCGTGATAGGATGGCTTTACCTCGATC
This sequence comes from Priapulus caudatus, assembly GCF_000485595.1. Lineage (NCBI taxonomy): Eukaryota > Metazoa > Priapulida > Priapulimorpha > Priapulimorphida > Priapulidae > Priapulus > Priapulus caudatus. Next base: position 112,351 of record NW_014577387.1, read on the forward strand.
CTTATAGTTATATATTTAGCCACACACGCACTTCTCTCCCTCCCTCCCTCCCGCTCTCTCCCCTAACTCCCTCTCATCCCCCGCCCCATGCATTTCCTTTCCCTCTTCACTCCGTCAAGGTTTCCCTCTCCATCTCTGTCTCTCACCTCACTTTAAAATTTTCCTGCTCTACTCTTCAGTTTTTCTGTATTCTCGGTGTTTATCTCCTGCATGTAACTATATCGCTGCCACTGCCAGGGTCTATATGTCTCCCTGGGTACTGCCGGAACGTACCCTGGTACTATCTAATATGCCGGACCGTACCTCGCGCCTACTCCACTAACGAGTCTAGGGAGTCGCCTATGCCTACTCCTAACCCTAACCATATCAGATAGTTACCAGGGTACGTTCCGGTATACCGGACCGTACCCAGGGTACGTTCCGGCAGTACCCAGGGAGACATAGACCCTATCAGCGTAACTATCCAGGGGCGGATCCAGAGGGTTTGGGTGACCAGTTTCCATAGTTCTAGTCACAGCTAGGGGGGTCCGGGGGCATGCCGCCCCGGGAATTTTTAAAAAATTAGGCTATATTTGGTGCATTCTGGTGAATTTTGAGGGTCAATTCTGAAGATACCCAGCCTGTGACCGGTTTCTGGAAACCGGTGCAAACCGGCCTAAATCCGCGCCTGCTATCCTTGTCTAATCTCGTGAATCATGATCGGATGATCTCGTGTCACATGTGCAAGGTCCATCTAATTATAGGCATTATTATTATATCAAATCAGTTCGGCATCGCCACCTATATATCGCCTTAGCACAGTTGCGCCCGCAGATAGAAGCACTGGAAGCACAGTGCTTCCAGTAAATTTTGGGTTAAAAAATTTTGTTCCTAAATCTCTCTCGCAAGACTCACCAGATTGCATCTCCAGACATCTACCATTCAAAAATTTTCAGGGGTGGCATGCCCCCAGACCCCCCTAGCATGCAGCGCGCCTACGGCGCTTGCTTTTTATTATCACTGAGGATTTTATTCTTCTGTGCTTCTACTTTCTTAAGACCTGTGGGCGCCAGTGCCTTAGCATACACATATATAGCCATATATTTACATTGATTCGGCTAATCAGTCAAGCCCTGGCCTGCTGCTCCTCTAAGCAAAGAAATTCGTTTATTAGGGATGCCTATATATAGATATGACGATCGAGAGACAAACTGGAACATGGAAGCTCGATCGAGGGATGCTTACTATAATATATCCTATAGCCCTTGATATCCACAAAATAATCCAAGGTCTTTATATATATGTTTTTTTCTTCTGAATTATGATCTCCAATCTTTTATGTGGGGATAATAATGGTCTTTAAACTAACTAAGAGTTTGCCTTTATAGGATAAGCCAGAAGAAAGACAGTGGGGATGTGTGAAACTGCTTCTATTCAGTCATTTCTGCATACAGGTGAAATTCGATCTTAACAAAATCATAATACAGTGAGAGGAAAATGCACTTAAAACTTAATATTATCAAGATTTTGTAAGTCATCACAATCAATGATAGGTTTGCTAAAATATTGCTGAACATTTTATATAGGCACCAATGATTCTCGGAACGTACTATTTCACGCAAGTGTTTGGAATAAAGTACGACTACGACTCGATACCCAGATGGTAAGTCGAAAGTCGTGCCCGTGAACATCACAAAATAACCCACAATTAATCGATACGTTAACCTGCATAAATATAACCTCATGTCATGTGTGGAAAATCTGACACAAAAGAGGATTTTGTTTGACAGTTACTGTGACTGTGGCTTGTGTGCTGCTGACTATAGTGTGATTTGTTGCTCAGGTATGTACTGGCGGCACAAGTGATAGGATGTGCTATCATTGAGGATACCTGGCACTACTTTCTTCACCGATTGCTTCACCATAAGCGTCTTTACAAACATGTACACAAAGTGCACCATTCGTATACGGTGTGTTTTAATATATGTCAGCCTTTTTGTTATGCGGCATGCGTGTGCTGCAACTAGTATATAATTATTGTAATCGAACTTGGACCAAGTTTTGAATAACTTGAGAACAAAATGTTAACCATATCTAAATATATGGTATCAGGACAAATACCCCCCGGACAATTACCCCTCGGACATTTACCCCCCACCCGCGTCCACGCATCAAAGGACGGAACGTGAGCACGACGACGTTTCTAATGGCGGAGGCTGTTAAAAGCATAGAAATATATGGTATCAGGACAATCACCCCCCGGACAATTACCCCCAGACAATCACCCCCCGGACAATTACCCCCAGACAATCACCCCCCGAACATTTTAACCGCCGCCCCCCAGACATTTAGAGGAGGAGTTAGGGAAGACGGAGAAGGTAGTGGAGGAGGAGGAATAGGAGGGGGAGAGGAGGAGGTAGAGGAGGTAGAGGAGGTGCAGGTGGTGGTTGAGGGAGGAGAAAGAGGAGGAGGGGAGAATGTGTGGAGGAGATGAGAGGAGGAGGTAGAGGTCCTCCTCTACCGTCCTCCCTGTCTCCTTCTCCTCTCCTCCTCCTCCTCCACCTTCTCCCCTCCACGCACCTCCGCACCTTCTCCCCTCCTCCTCTACCTCCTCCTCCTCCTCCCTTTCCTCCTCGCACATTCTTTCCCCCTCCTCCACCACTCCCCCTCCTCTTCTCCTCCTCCACCTTCTCCCGCTCGCCTCCACCACCTTTTTCCCTCCTCTCCACGCTCCTCATCTCCTCCACCATTCTCCCCCCTCCTCGCTCCCCCTCCTCTCCTTCTCTCCACCACCTTCTCCCCCTCTACCTCCTTCTCCTGGCCTCTCCTCAGCCTCCTCTCCTCCTCCACTCCTCTCTCCTCCTCTGCTATACTCCCCTCCCCACCCTTCTTCCCCCCTCCTGCCACGCACCATCTTCGCGTCCTCCCTGTATCACTGTTTAACAATGAATAATAAACACCAAGTGAGTAATTATCCAGGGGGTAAATGTCAGGGGGGGGGTAAATGTCCGGGGGATAATTGTCCGGGGGGTGAATGGCATGGGGGGTAATTGTCCGGGGGTAATTGTCCAGGGGTAATTGTCCAGGGGGTGATTGTCCGGGGGGTATTTGTCCTAGAACCAAATATATATGCCTAATAACAACCTGCTTGCAAGTCTACTGTCACAATCAAAGTTATTGTACATATACCCTGAATTATTTTTATTCCAGGCACCATTCGGTCTTGTGGCTGAATATGCTCACCCTATAGAAACTGTAGGTAGGTCATAGAAACGGTTCAAAGAAACAGTCCTTTGCGACATAATTATTTGTGTGAGCCAACTTCTCGATGACACAGAAACACGGTTAATGCGTAGTAGTAAGTGACATGTGCAGCATGCGTCATTCGGATGTGTCTATTGCGCAGTTCTAGGAATGGGGTTCTTCATTGGCATTGTGACCTTCTGCAACCACATGGTGATGATGTGGGTGTGGGTCGCTGTGAGACTGCTTGAAACCATTGACGTACACACGGGGTATGACATTCCTTGGCTGAATCCAATGCACCTTATCCCGGGTTATGCCGGTGAGTACCAAGCCGTGAGCATTCGTCACAATGTGTCTGTACAAGCATTAATGATAGCACGTCTTTTTACATGGAATCTGCCGGAACTTGTTATCGCCAGTGAAAATTTCCTGTATGTGGAGGGGGAAAGGGAGAGAAACAGAGAGAGAAGGGGGAAGGGAAAGAGACAGAAAGAGAGAGGGGGAGGGAGAGAAAGAAAGAGAGGGGGAGAGAGAGAGAGGGGAAAAAGAGATACAGAGACAGGAGGAGCAAGATAGATAGAGCTTCATACAGATTTATTTCCAGGTTCACGTGCTCACGACTTTCACCACCAGAACTTTGTTGGCAACTACTCGTCTACGTTTGTGTATTGGGACAAGCTATTTGGCACAGACAAGCAGTACAAAGATTACTATGCCCAGCTGAAAAACAAGCAGCAGTAACCAACCACTGCAAGAACTGGGGAATCACATCCTGGTGTTATTCCTTAGCTTCCAGAATTCACTTGTGTTGTTTAGTTTTTTTCAAGTAATTTCTCTCTAGCACACGTTAGCTTACTGAATGAGCTAAAGACTCGGAAAATTATTATAAAGTCATCAAAATTATATCAATATTTCCCTGTAGACACAATGTTAAGTACGATTATGTTGCTGTTATGAATGTATGAATTCATATTCGTAGGTACACCATTATTTACATTATATAATCAAAGTTATTTGTCTTATTTATCATCAAATAACTTTATCTTATTTTTGGAGTTCAATGCTGAAGTAATTGCACTTGGAGGAATATTTATGAGAATATTTGTAGTATATTTCATGTCATTTTATTATGCAGGTTATGGGTTTTGATGACGGTCATGATCGTCCGTCCGTGCGAGCGTCCGTCAACAGTTGGGCACAAATCTAAACGGCTCGACGTACGGATTCGAAAGTCGGGGACGCCTGGGGGGGCGGGGAAGTAACAAAACGAGTTGGGAGGTCCAAAGCCTGGGGGTCAAAAGCGTCAAAGGATCCAAGAGTGCTGTAAGAAAGAACGGGGAACCATGGCCCGTCCTGTACTGTAAGGTATAGGCAAGGAAATGCAAGAAATTGCGGCAGCGGCAATCTAAACGCGTTCGGACTAGGCTCGCTGAATAAGCAACCGGCATGACCGTATGAAAAGCCATCACTCGTGCCAAATCGGAGTCACGAAGCTCAAGACGGTCAACACTGGGCTACAGGGCAGACGCTTTATAACTAATTGCTGAGGGACATGGTCTGACGGAGGCGCTTTGAAAAAACTATATTTTGTTTCACCAGCGGTGACCTAGGCATTTTTATGCTTGTATTATAGGACCATGAACATGTAATTAATCTGCTGACTAGCGAGAGAGCTAACCCGCTGACATCCGATAATCTTGAGGACCGCAAGAGGCGGTTATAACAATGGATTTGTTTACGTCGTCTAGAAAGAATTCTGAGCTGCCCGGGTGCCTAGTCAAGACTAACACCGGCCTGTCCCTCGTGATGATGACGGCTACAGATGGTCACAGTGAAATTTCAAAGCTAAGTTTGATTGTAGAAGGTTAATGCTCTTAAATCGTGATAATTCCATGGTCATTGCTGACTGTCAGGTGTTAGCACATGCTTAGCGGTAATCCGCCACTCCCAACCGTGGCCAACTGCCAGTGCATGTGTGGAACTGGGTAAACTGTTAGTTTTTCGCCCTGCGTTAATCCTAGGTGACAGGTCAGCCTCTCTATTCAGCCTGTCCAAGGCTTGCATAGGTAAGATCGGAGATGCTTTACTATCTCTGTGTTTGTGACCAGAATAGTCTGTTGCTACTTTACGTATGATGGAACTTCCACCTTTAACATCGGAACACACCTTGACGTACGCGCCATTCGGGCAAATATTTCATAACGATCCGCCACGAACATTCCTTGAGAAGGTCCTGGATTCCATGCCACCTGTGCTTCCAGCTGTTGGGCGGCGTGTATAGTGAACACCATTGCCGACCTAAACAGTGGTTACCCAGTTACCAATCGCCACACTCCACCTCCAGACGTCACCGCAGTACACACCTCTAGCATCGAGCGCTGTCGCTGGGGGCCGCGGCAATCCCGGTCTGTTGGTGTATAGAAGGTTCGCCTCCCGTTAAGGAAGCCATTCCCACCTGCTTGAGGTAGTCAACCGGACTAGTATCACCTCTAGTCTTTCAACACCTAGTCGAAGCGCCTGGCTATGCATCGTAAATTTGTAAACTATGTCTGCAAAAAAACACCCTCACTTACACGCGATTCGCCCCTCGCAACGCAAACTTCGGAAATTCCTCTGAGAATCCTAAGTTTCTCGTAAATGTGTCATTTAGATCGAACAAGATAAAGCAATCCTCAGAATCGTTTTACAGCCTTACTAATGAGTTTATCCTCATGTAACCCTATACGTATAACCAATATAGCTAGCTGTATTATGTACAATCTCGTCGATTTTGCACCGCTAGCACATAATTATTACAAAACGACGCGGAAGTTCTGACAACAACAACAGATGCTAAAACAAATCTTTGGTTACAATAATTATGGTACTCCTTAATATGAAGTTGCTTTCACGATATCAGTTGCTTCAGCAATTGCACTACGGCTCACAGGGCGCCCACATTATTAGACTTGTATTGATAAACCGGGGTACAGACGAGCGTCAACATGGTAGATTTTTAAACACCTATTACATTAGAAATCGCCTTGGCCATCTAAATTCTGAAAACTGACAATAAACTGGCATCTATTCTGCATTTAAATGGAAGAAGATGTTAACATTATATGAGCATCGCATTTTACATACACCGAGTGCGAAAACTGCCCCCGGCCTAACTTTATGATTCTCGGCATAAGCACCATTTTATGGATTAACTCTTGGCGCAAAATTTTAGCACAATCCTAATGTCACAATAAGCGTGAACTCTAAATGATGAATGAAAGCTATTAGTGTACCTTATTTATCGAAATCATTCCTCTACATATTCTATCGAATACATGTCCCTCAGTCACGCTGGATACCCTCAGACCCACATGAGTAACTCACAGTGGATGGGTTGAGTGGGGGGGGGGAGTGGGATAACGAGGATTATGTAACACCCTAGCCTCCATACAACAGGATGTCAGGCCCCCCTGTGGAGATGCACCTCCACGTCATGCTTCGGTGCGTAAGTCTTCAGCAGTAAACATAGAACCCTGTAAGATTCACAGTTACCAAGAACCTTTAGCCGTGACTATATGAGAGGCGGAAGGGCACTGTAGGTGCAGATTAGGTGCCGAGCCGGTGCGGAGGTGAATGGTGTGTCAGAGGGAGGGACGATCAAACGGATGGTGTGTCGACCAGTGGTTCATAGGAACACAGGGGTTCAAGACTACTTCGACTCTAAGGTTTCCACTATGTTTTAAATGGTGGTGGATGGAGAAAAATGGAGTTGACACAAATCCTTCTGGCATAGGTCAAGTGCTCAACGTGCAGCATCTACCACCCCCGCCCGCACCACACAAAACAATGTCAGATGCATTGCCAGTCATACAATATGTCTTCAGCTCGATCGGCTGTGTGGCTGTTCTTGTGATGGGCAGCCGGACACACAGTGCGTGTAAATAATAGGAACCGCGGGACGACTCATGACTATATCGACGTTACATCAACAAGACATCACGTTTGACTATCACAAAACACGTTCGACATCACTAGAATATACCATATTAATTTCAAAGCATAAGTTTTAAGTTAGAAAACAACAAGAAGAAAGGAAATTCTGCAGCTCCAAGCACGTTGTTCCCCAAGTGCGCCCACGTCCAGCTGGATTAGTAAAGACATTTACCACGACCTTGGTAGAGCGCCGTCGTGAGTGATATTGGCTAGTAAGTTGTCTTGAAAGTATTGCGATACATATTGATCGTGCTTACATAAGTATATCTCGTTAGCATCCACCCTAAGATATATATAATATAATAGAGAGAGAGAGAGCGATTTACATACATAATCAACACACTTATAATACACGTATATTTAAAATTATGCTGGCATATGCATTTCATGTTACATAACGTTGCATATGTGTTTAGAAATTTATGAAGGATTCAAGGCTCACCTTGGCTCTACGCAGTATCGAATCTTTGCTGGAATCGTAGGGACAGTCCTTGGAGGGTATCTCCAGCACAGCAGGGATTGGCTGGTTGTAATTATCCAGTACATAGCGTATCATCTCTGCTACCTAGAGGGTTAGAAGGTATTAGTGAGTAATTCAAACCAATTTGCATCTCTGAGCATGGTAAAATTTCCATAAAGATGTTTCCTATAGGTAGTTTACTGAACAAATGTCAACGTTCACAAGTAAAAGCAATTGGCAATTTCCTGCATGCATGTAAACATAATAAAGTTGGATAAAGCTCTGAGAATTCGAGTTGACAGGCTATTTTAAACTGGTGATCTGATGATTACAGTATTAGACTGACAGTTACATTCGCCGACCAGACACTCAAGCACTCTAATAACTCTGTAACGGACACTACACTATACACTGTTAATCTGCTTCTAGCACAGCACATCGTCTGCACTGAATGATCACGTACGTACATGTATCTTAACGAAGGCAAGTAAACTGCCGAAACGTTATTCACGGACTATATTATTATCTCTGGAAAACATTCAATACCGTAAAGTGACACCTTGTAGCCAAGCAAAAGAGTTAAGGACAAAAGATGATAAATTACACCGTGGTGAAGAGTGATTGATTAAGCACCGGGGTGTTATAAGTGTCAAGTGACATAAAGTCCTTATACGACATGATACGATACTCTGTCTCTAATTACATAATATCCAGCTTAGCAAATGATTACTGACACAACTCACATTTTGATTAATTAAAATAATTGCGATGTCGTCTCTGTGTACAAAGGATTTGAACTGTTCTTCTATTTCGTGAACTGTTGTATCTGTGAGTAATGAAACAAATAAAACACATATTAGAAACACACGTATGAACATCAAAAGTGTCAAGTGATGAGACCAAAATAAATCACCTGAATAATAAAGACAAGCAGTCTGTGTAAGAAGAAAAAAATGCGACCTAAGGCTTTAAGACTCGCAGATGCGCCATTGACCTACATAGGACGTGGGCAATGCACCGCATTAGCAGCATTCTACGATATCGACGCGAAGGTAAAGTCCTTGATTCTCTGGTGGCGTGGAGCCTTTTAAAAGGCCGCTGGCATTGCTGATGCCGAACTTCAATGTTGTCTCTCTGTCCATCGTGAACTCTCGAAGCTCTCCTTCAGTGTCAACGATCTGGCGTGTGTAATGGCGTCTTCCCGCAGTTCGATATCTTCGCGTAGGATCTGAGACGAACAACCTCGGCGAGTGAGGTCTACAATTGTAAATCTAACGTTCAGAATGGAAAGTTATGAGTCAAAAAGCACGTTTATGTCCAGATTATGTGTGGTCCAAATAGCCAAAAAAAACTTGTCGATTGCTATGTACATTAGGAACACTAGTTTGATGCGCTATCCATCATGCATGGATTAGACACAGCGACAGCTCTACGACGGTCGGCAGGATAATTTCCTTTGCGAGATGTTACGGCATTTTCTGGCCAGAAAGTGTTTCCATTGAGCGAAAAATTCTTCCCTAAATGCTAGCGTAGCCTTTCCAAGGCAAATATGCTCGCCTGGTAGATAATTTGTAAAATGGAGGTACCTTAGATAACAAAATCTATTAATAACAAAAATTATATTTCAAACAATGAAACAAATACAATTAACTCAGAATATATTAGATTCCAAAGCTTATTGAACATCTGATAGTACTATGATCTACGCGCCGTTGCAAACTATGATGTGTACTATTTAAATTTTATGGGGCCATGAGATTTAATTTCTCCACGCGCCAAACAAGTCCACCATTTTTCTCTATGAAACTGTTTCCTGGCCACAGAGGATTTTTAGAATCTTAGCGGCCACACTATTACCGACGGGCTCACTACTTGGAGATAGGTATAGAGTTCCGTTCAGGCATTCTACACTCCATCCAGCGATCAATCAGGGAACATCGCCGCAGAAGTGGTCTCACACTCTGAAGAGTGATATAGCGAAGCTAACATTATAGACGACGAACATGTAACGATCAAAAACACAAGTAACACCCCGCATTTATAGCAGCTTACTGAACGAGTTTTTTCCCGCTCGTATATCATATCTTCTCTCCCCATCGGCATCCAATCGCTCTTGTATTAAAAGCATTCTGCGTTCGGGGTGCCATGTGTATCGCATTAACAGTAATGTAAGTGAGTCACTCTGTTTTCATTATTGTCTATAAGCAAGAACATTGCACTATGCACATTCATTGCGCACATCTAAAGTACTACGTCTTAGTACTTTGTACTTGCCAGCCGTACTAAGAATTCACCCGCACGCTGAGTACAATATGCCACACTATTATTAAGACTTACTAGAACTCCCACCTCCAGCATGCACTGCTTCCTGAGAATTCGCGGCCACTGCGTGTACTTGCCGTACTCAAGATGATATTGGGTAGTCTTATGGAGCCGTGCTTTACCCTGAGAACTCACACCACTCTGCGTGTAAACTGTGTCATACTGGAGGATGATCTAAGGTTAGTTCAATTGCATTCCTGCTTTACTGGGAACCTCACCTCTCAATCTGCCGTGCACTCTGTCATAGCTAATTACTAAGAAAACATAGGTAATTCTATGATCCCTGCTGTCTTTACAGAGAACTCCACCCACTCTGTGATGTACTGCGTAACTAAAGAATATATGCGTAGTCTATGATCTGCTTGTGTCCACTTCTAAGAAAAGAATACTTCACCCACTCTGTGTGTATTCCTGCATCACATTAGCGACTCGCTGCACCAGCTGTGCCGTGGGAATCTCCTCCTGGTAGGTGAGATAGTACTGCTGGGCCAGCTTACGCGCACGTCTGAACAACACCTAAGAAACAAAAAAAAAAAATTGCAAATTTCACGACAATCAATCTAACAGCGACTACAATACTCTGACTATTTCACTAAAACGAGCAACATTCCAAAGAAAATGTTTTGTCCAATAAACCGCCTGACATGAGACACAATAACACACTATGCTTTTGCTCGAATGTAACTATCCCCCAACACCTGACATGTAATAATCTATGGAGTTGTACTGCCAAATGTAAAATCGTAAAACAAACAGAGTATGTTATCTAGCATACCGATAAATCTGGAACCCATGCCACTGTTACACGGCACGCTCTAATTGGTGTTTGTGAGAGGAAACATCTGCCACCTTTATGGATACTGTGCTCTTTATCATAAAATATAAAATGTTTTTCTGTTTCTTCTCTGTAGCGATAACGACCCCATTGGAAGCTGTAGGAAATAAAATGTGTAAAGTAATAGTCGCTGAAAGCAATGGAAGATATTGACAATTTAGCCTGTATTGAAAGAAAGGCACAGTTATGATATTACTTTCTTAATGCCCAAGATTCAAAATGCTGTAGCTTATGTAATTCGTCAACTAATGTGATTCCATGCTGCTAAGCTGCCTGCAATTGCTAACTCAATTTGAAGCAGCTTGCCTGATGGACCTAAGAAAAGAATGAAAGTATTTGAAGTAATTATTGCATCAATAAGTGATTGATAAACAATCCTTTGTATTGAGTATTCCTCCCTAAAGCGGTAACAGAGTATTTACGTCTGTCGTCCGGATAAGATATAATGTGCAAAAAAAAATTACCGGACAACCTAAAGCATCGATTCCATATAATAATATGAACCTTATCATTAACCTACCGGACAGATGCTTAGTAAGCTGTTCTTGTAATATTTCTTTTACGCGGATACCCTAGAACATCCAAACTTATAAATAAACTACCACCTGATATACAAAGTCTAACAGCGCAACCCCTACAAGTAGTAGGCAGAGCTGACAATGTCACTTGTAGTTCTGTATCTGTTAACAGTCCGCGCTCGCTCCGCTAAAGCCTCCGGAGTGTCACAGGCTACTACCTCCACCCCCGCTCTGACACTTGGTCAACATGTATCAGTAAAAAATGTAAATTAATGGAGGCACCGGTCACGCCAACTTGGATGAACCTGGAACGAACTGGGAATGCCAACTCGCAGCTCAACAACCGCCAGCGGCGTCGCCCGTCTAGGGGAAACGTGGAATTATTAGACGCGTATATCAGCAGAAGCGGCACGACCGCCGAATCGAGGAGCACACCCGAGTGCACCTCGACACAGTAGTTTAGCATAGTTGTGTCAGAGTCACGCCTATAGAGGGCAGGTAACGCAATACTGAGGAGGTCGTAGATCCGTGACATAGGTGAATCCGCGAGATAATTGAGCGCCGTGATGCGACCGAAAAATCGCCGTGATCTGGAGTGTCCTACCTTTTCTATATATAGTCATTCGTAATGCGACAACAGCACTCCAGCGACGAGGGGCCGCGAGGCCACCATATTTTCCGGGCAATAAGCAGTTGATGACCCGGATATAACGCGTAACATTTATATGCCTCTATAGTACTAGTAGTAGTAAGGTAGGTGACTTATACCGCTATTGAACACTACTACGACTAACAGACTAACCAGCTCTGCCGTGCTCTGATGCTGAGTGGCCTGTGGCCGTGTAATGAGTTTGTTAGTCAAATATCAGTGTCCAATGGTGGAAGCATTAGGTTAGAGTTAGCGACAGGCGCTCGCCTCATCGCTTGGTTGTGTTGGAGAACGCCTGAATGTGTAAGTCACTCAGCGGTCCGGGCGCAACAGAAGTTCCAACTGGGTTTGATTTCTCAACACCGAACCTTTCTCGCTACCGATACTTACTACCTGATAATCCTACAATATTCTGTATTAAGACTGAGATATAAACCTGTTATCAGAAAATTCGAAGCTGACGAGCGGCGTATACTTGAGCGGCCATTGTCTGTTGAGCCGGAGCTGTGACGTCTACGAATTCCCGAAGTGGGCGGATATGCGATCTGGCATGCAAGCGCCGCTCGCGATGGCGGGACCGAGCGTCAAACGAAGGACGTCAAGTCACTGAAAGGCGGCTGCAGTATACCGCTGCTCGTCACTGCGAGTACGAACGTTAATACAGAAAAGTATTGTGATAAACATAGTAAATCTAAAAGATAGGGCGGCGAAAAAAGGTCGTGTTGAGAAAAAGCCAAGTTTGAAAGTTCTCGTCTCTGAAAGCGCCGCAGCAAACTGCATGAGTGCATTCACTGCAGGCGTTCCTCACACACAACAGGATAGGGACGTCTCTCTTGTAACCCTACTTTGTTGGGTTAGCATATTGTATCTAGCTGCTGTGCAGGTGTCAGGCGTGGTGGCATACAGCAAATCGACTATATGATGCTGGGGCGCATATTTTGATGCAGCGTAGCGCGTGACGGTTGTCAATGGCAATGCTTTCAAACCAAGCAGAATTAGTTTGTTCGTGTACGTCTAAGATAATAATATTGGCTATGGTGCAACAGGAATCCATAATCAAATATACTATGCTATCTGAGAAAAACATGATGTCATACTTCGCGTAACAAGAGGTAAAACTTTACCTAAAGGTTAAAGAGAAGGCCTGTGATGCTTTCTGATATGAATTGAGGTGGATGTAGCGGGTTGCAAGCGCTGCTGATTTAAGGGTATTATCTTGGGTACTTAGCCCGGTCATGAATGGTTCTTTTACTGAGTAATTATTTTTGTTTTATATGAACCATGAAATCTAGATATCATATGTCTCCGAACTTTTTTGTATTATTGTTTTATTAAGATTGATCATAACGTCTAAGTTTTCCCGTTCGCGATTGTAACTATGATTTCAGTGCGCTTTGTGCATACAGTTAATACAAATTTCAAAGATGTGAGTGCACTCTGCAATCAAAGAAAAGCTCATTGCAAGTTATTGGCGATGAGGTACGTTTTGGAGCTATCTTATCCCAGCCATTTGTAAGAAACACTTATACATTTTATATATCATTAGTTTTGGCTTTGTAGAATCCCGTACCTAACTTTTTTACGACGCTGTCTACGGCGCAATAAATGGTTGTATGTGGGTCATCCGTGCAGTATATTCAGGTAAAACTGTAAAAAAGTTGATTAGTGGTCTGACATAATGATAGGTTTCCGAGCCGACGCACGACCGCCATTTAATGGAGGGGGGGTGGTCAGTTAAAACCGCACCCTCAGTTTACGCCAAGGGCGGACGTATATAGCGTTCTGATTGGCGACAATGTTGAGGCATTGGTCTGACCAGTGTCAGTTATCATCGTGATCATTATCGTTGTCGTGGGTAACCCATGAAATAACACTGTGATAAAGTTAAAACGTTTAACTTAATCTTATTCTGATTCAATTTTTTAAACAATAGGACTCGTGTGTTGGATCCTGCTTGGTGGAATGGGGGAAGCCAATAAAGCCTAGACAAACGAAGCTCATGGGTAGTCAGCAAAAGTTAGTTGATATCTTGGTTTTATAATTATAGTTATGAGCATGCATCAGTGCACACTATGCATGAGTCACGATAGCATGTTTATATTATTACTAGTAGCTACCGGAGGCCGTGGCTACGCGACCGGTTTCCGGACGGGAGCCGCTAGGCTACGCTACGGACATCCATCTTCCACAGTGATCTTTGGCGACAGAGCACACGCATGTTTCCTCCGATTGCTGAACGGGACGCTCTGCTGATTGCCGAGGTGTGTGTGCGTGTGTGTGCGTGGCGTGTGTGTGAGAGAGAGAGAGCGAGAGAGAGAGAGAGGGAATGTGTATGTGTGTGTATCGCGTGAGAAGAGAGAGAGAGAGAGAGAGAGGCTAGAAGTGTGTGTGTGTGTTTTGTGTATGTGTGTGTATATGCGTGAGAGAGAGAGAGAGAGAGAGCTAGAAGTGTGTGTGTGTGTGTATGTGTGTGTGCCAGGGTCTCCAACCATTCCGCATTCTGCGGAATTCATTACGATTTCTACGGCTTAATTTCCGCACTCACGCAGCGGCAAGGTTATATTCCTCATTTCAGTTGCACTGTATAAAATTTGCACTGATTGTTCGCATTGTTCGCTTGACACATTTTTTTTTTTTCAGCCGTGCCTGGCACTGGCCACGCGCTGGTGCAGTAGAGTTTATCAATAGCCGTCACTGCGGCGAGTCCGTTTCTTGAAAATGCACGGCTCTGCCATTACCTGTTAGTTGTTGCACACCCGCCCCTACCATCGCTCAGTGTTATAATGTGTTTCTAATTCTATGCATGTTGTATCTCTGTTCTACGGTAATATGGAACAGCCTAATCAGACAAGTGCTGTCGTGACAAGGTGTCACGTAGTTTGTCTGCTAATCAGATTAACACGTGGGGAGAATGGCGTCCATTGCCATTGGCCATCCAAAAAAACCGACTTTACAGAAATTCAGGAACGAATATAACACAGATGTGCCTGTACTTGTGAAGTCAAAACGCACAGTGTTAAGCATGGCTATTGCATGGTATGCAAGACAGAACTTTCAAGTGGGGCACGGAGGAAGGAGTGACTGCCAGAGGCATATAGTCTGCTCACAGCATAAGTGCTATGGCGGGTGCAGTGGAATCTACACCAATATATCAAGCTTCTTTTGCAGGCAGATAGAAAATTGTCTGTCTTGCGGCAGAAGTGAGATTTACGGATTATATTTAATTGAAGCACAATGTCCCTTTGAGGGCGGCAGACCATGCAAATGAACTCTTCAGAAAATGTTTCCAGACTTCCAAATAGCCAAAAAGTATGGTTGCAGACATACAAAACACGTAAAATTGTGAGAAATTGCAATCTCTACATGTATTATTAATATAATAACCTAACTGTGTACGCTCTCTGAAAAGTCATGAAAAGTGTTTGAATCCTAACTTGTAGGGTGAGTCTAGGGTTGAGATACGTGTATCAGACATGAGAATATGGCCCACAGTATGCCTCAGATTGCAGGAAAATGGCTTAAATTTTCAAAATTTTCTGGGGGGGCATGCCCCAGACTCCCTACCACTGGCATGGCCTACAGCACGTGGGGGCCTGCCTGCGGCAGCCAAGTTAATTTCGCCCCCCCCCGTCCATCAATTACATTCTGGCATTGGAGTTCACAAGGTTGGAGACCCTGGGTGTGCGTGCGTGCGTGCATGCGTGCGTGTGTGTGAGAGAGGAGAGAGAGCTGTGCGTGTGTGTGAGAGAGAGAGAGAGAGAGCTGTGCGTGTGTGTGAGAGAGAGAGAGAGAGAGCTGTGCGTGTGTGTGAGAGATTGAGAGAGAGAGAGAGCGAGAGAGGACGGATGAAAGGATAGACGGCAGCAGTGCATATACTGTATATTTTCGGCAATCAGCAGTCACGCAATCACTGTTGTGAGTGGATGTCCGGATGCGTAGCCTGGAGACTCGGCGACGGTTCGGACGCGTAGCCACTGCGTTTATTACTATTAGCAAATATTA
>NW_014577387.1:128358-139123 GCF_000485595.1 Priapulus caudatus
GTACTGCGGTCGGAACCCCTACACTCCCCCCTATGTAGTGGAGTGGTGGGATTAATGGTAAACCTTGTTGTCCCAAATGTGTTCACATACACGCCGAAACAGTAGGAAGTCACAGGGATGTAAGTCAGGAACCTTTCAAGGAATGTTCGTTGGATCGTTATGAAAAGTTGCCACCGAGATGAGCGGTTACGTTTAAGTGTCTTCAGATTAAAAGTGGAAGTCTCCATCATACGTAGTGAGCAACAATATTTGCAAAAAAGAATAGGTAAAGCAACTCACCATTACCTATGCAAGCCTACAGGCTGAAATAGAGAGGCTCCACCTGTAAACTAATTAAACGCAGCGAAAAAATACCAGTACCACACCACATGCACTGGCAGTGGCCATGGGAGTTGGCATTACGTTACATGTAAGCACCTACAGTACAGAATGCCATAGAAATTATACGATTTAAAGAGCATAAACCATTCTAACAACCAAATTTACCTGTTGAATTTCACTGATTATCCGTCAAAAGACTTAGCGCGACACTTATCTTTCGCATGTCAGTCGAAGGTACATTTCAGTTAGGAGGATGTTCCCTCTTCTGTTACACCTCTTGACTTTGCCTTTGACCCCAGCTTGACCATCCCAACTCGTTTTTCGGATTACCCCCCCCCCCCACGTCCGACTTTTTCGAATCCGTACCGTCGAGCCGTTTTAGATTTGTGCCAACTGTTGACGGAGCGGTGCGGAGCGGACGACATCATGACCGTCATCAAACGCATTACCTGGGCGACATAATAAGAGTTGGATGAGGGAGAGGGTAGTGCGGTAGAGGGAGGTATTCTCATAAATTTCTCAAGTGCATTAATTCAGCATTGAACTCACAAAATAAGGATAAGAAGTATTTGGATGATAAATGAGAGGCAAATAACTTGATTATATGAATAGGTAAGGATAATGGTGTACCTACGAATGATGCGAATGGCAGTACGATTGCAGTAGAGCAGCACATAATGGCGTACTTAGACGGATTGTGCTTAAGGGAATATTCGGATATAATTTTTGATGATCTTCTATTAATAATCTTTTCGAGTCTTTTTAGCGTACATTCAGTAAGCTAACGTGTTGCTTAGAGGAGGAGATTACTGTGGAAGAAAACTAAAACAACACAATTTGAATTCTGGAAGCTTAAGGAAGTATACACAGGATCGTGATTCCCCAGTTCTTGCAGCTGGGTTGGTTTACTGCTGCCTTGTTTTTTCAGCTGAGGGCCCATGAGGGTATCATTTGTACCTGCTTGGTCTGTGCAAATAGCTTGTCCCAATACACAACGTAGAGAGTAGTGCCACAAAATTGCTGGTGGTTGAAGAGATCCGTGAGGCACGTGAAGCCGGTGGGAAAGTTAAATCTGTATGAAGCTCTATCTATCTTGCTCCTCCTGCTCTGTATCTCTTTTTCCCTCTCTCTCTCTCCCCTCTTTGTCTTATCTCCCCTCCTTCTCTCTTTTGCTGTCTCTTTCCCTTCCCCTTCTTCTTCCTGATGTTCTCTCCTTTCCCCCCCACATACAGCGAAGGTTCACTGGCATTAACAAGTTCGGCAGAGTATCCATGTAAAAAGACGTGCTATCATTAATGCTTGTACAGACAGCATTGTGACGAGATGCTCACGGCTTTGGTACTTCACCGGGCACTAACCCGGGATAAGGCTGCATCTGGGATTGCAGCAAGGGATGTCAGTACCCCGTGTGTACGTCATGGTTTCGAAGCAGTCTCACAGCGACCCACACCCCACATTCAGTCCACCATGTGGTTGCAGAAGGTCACATGCCAATGGAGAACCCGAGGTTGCCTAGGGAGAGACTGGGCAATGACACACCGGGCGAATTGACGGCGATTGCTGCACATGTCACTTACATACTACGATGAACCGTGGCTTTCTGTGTATCGAGACAGTTGGGCTTAGCACAAGATATTGATGTGCGCCAAAGGGACTGTTCTTTGAAACCGTTCGTATGGACCTACCTACAGTTTCGCGATAGGGTGAGCATGAGTTCAGACAAGACCGGGAATGGGCTGCCTGGGAATAAAAGTAGATGCGAGGGTGATATGGGTACAAGTAACTTGATTGACAGGTAGACTTGCAAAGCAGCTTTAGGCATGACGTATGATTTGTCTGGACAGAGACCCCGGGAGCCCCCCCCAGGATCACCGCCGCTGGACATATTACCCCTGCGCGAATTACCCGCCGGAGACAATGTAACCCCCCATGCGCATTTCACCCCGGGACAAGTTATCCCCGGACATTTACCCCCCCGCCTGACATTTACCCCTGATAATTACTTCACTTGGTGTTTATTCAGTTCATTGTTAAACAAGGTGATACAGGGGAGAGGGAAGAAGCGTGGTGGAGGAGCGGGGCGAAGACAGGTGGTGGAGGGGCAGAAGCAAAGGAGTGAGTGAGGGAGTGGGAGGAGGAGAGGAGGTGAGGGAGGGAGGAGAGGATAGAGGGGGAGAAGGTGAGTGAGGAGAAGGGGAGGGGAGGGAGGGGAGGAGAGGTGGGGGAGGAGAGAGGTGGAGAGGGGGAAAAGGTGGTGGAGGAGCGGAGAAGGGTGGGAGGAGGAGAAGGGAGGAGGGATGGTGAGGGAGGGGGGAAGAATGTGGGGGAGGAGCGAAGGGCGAGGAGGATGGAGGAAGGGGTAGAGCTGAGGAGGGAGAAGGTGAGGGAGTCGGGGGGGGGAGAAGGTGGAGCGAGGAGGGAGAGGGGAGGAGGAGGGGAGAAAGCATGAGGAGGGGAGGAGGTAGCGAGGAGCGGCACCTCTCACCTCTCTCGATACTCCTCGCATCACATTCATCCCCTCTCTCCTCTTTTCTCCTCCCTCAAGGCACCACCTGCAGCGCTCCTCGTGAGCCGGTCGCTGCTAGCCGGTGGCGGGCGGGCTCTCCCGCGCGTGGGCGCTAATTCCTCTTCCCTCCACTACTGGTGTCGCGTCTTCGTTCTATACTCCTCCTCTTAAATGTTGGGGGGCGGGCGGTTACGGACGTTAGATGAGCGCTGTCGCTCCGCGGCACTCGTTTCTTCTTGGTGTAAAAGGTTCGGCAGTAAGCACATTCCACTGTTGAGGTAGTAAAACTAGTAGTCACCTAGTCAAACTATCAGCCTGGTAGATGTCAAATTTGGTAAATATGTGAAAAAAACAACTAATGGTATTCGCCTGCAAAAGAAACATGGAATTCCTTAGAATTCTATTTCTTATGTGTCATTTAGAACGAACACAATAAAGAATATCAGATGTTTTAACTTATTATGAGTTTATTCCTCATTAACCCTATACAAGTATAGCAATATAGCTAGCAGTATTATGTACATCTCGTGATTTTGCACTCATCACATATATTACAAAACACCGATTCTGAAACAGACCAATGCTAAACATAATCTTTTGGTTACAATAATTATGGTACTCCTTATATGAAGTTGCTTTCACCATATCAGTTGCTTCAGCAATTGCATACCGCTACAACATTATTAGACTTTATTGATAAACGGTGGTTAGACAGCGTTAACTGGGTAGATTTTCTAAACACCTATTACATGTAGGAAATGCCTTGCCAGTTAACTTGAAAACTGACAAATAAACTGGGCATCTAATTCTGCATTTAAATGCAGAAGATTGTTAACATTATATGGACCATTTATAACCGTGTGAAAACTTAACTTTATGATATCTGGCACGCTTTTATGGATTATTCTTGGCCAATATAATTTTACACAATCCCTAATGTCAATAATGTGAACATCTAATGTGAATGAAAGCTATTTAGTAATTTATTTATCGAAATATTCCTACACATTCTATCAATCATTCTCCTCAGTCACGCTATACACTCAGCAGCAATGATGTAACTCACAGTGAGTGGGGTTCGGTGGGGGGAGGGAGTGGGATTAATGATGATTATGTAACACCTAGCTCCATACAACAGGATGTCAGCCCTGTGGGAGATCACTCCAGCTGTCACGCTTAGCGGAAGTCTTCAGCAGTAAACATACCCTGTAAAGATTAAAGTTACCAACCTTTAGCTACTTATGAGAGCGAAGGGCACTGTGTGCAGATATGTGCGAGCGGCGTTGATGGTGCATGTTTGTGTCAGAGGGAGGAGCGATCAAGGAATGGTGTGTCGACAGTGTCGTGGACCACAGGGGTCAAGCTACTTGATCTAGTTTATATGTTTAATGGTGTGGTGGAGAAAATTGGGAGTTGACCAAATCTCTTCTGCAAGGTAGTGCTCACTGAGCATCTCCCACAAAACAACTGTAGATGCATCTGCAGTTTAAAATATGTCTGTCAGTCTATCGGTGTTCTGTGTGTGTGCAGCGTACACATGCGTGTATATTAATAGGCCGTGGGACGATTCATTGATATATCGACGTTACACTATACAAACTTCGACGATACACATATCAATACGTTTGACTATTCACAAAACACGTATCGACACTACTAAATAATATCCATATATCATTTCAAAGCATAGTTTCGTTAGAAAACAAAAGAAGAAAGGAAATTTGCAGTCCAATAGCAGTTGTTCACCAAGTGCGCCACGCTCCTGATTAGTAAACATTTACACGATTGGTAGAGCACCGTTTTAGTGTATAGTTTGCTAGGTAGTTTGTCTTGAAAGTATTGCGATACATATTGTATCGTGCATTACTATAGTATATATCGTGTATCATCCCACCCCTAATATATATATATATATATAGAGAGAGAGAGAGAGATTTACATACATATAACAAGTTTATAATACACGTATATTTAAAATTATGCTGGCATATGCATTTCATGTTACATAACGTTGCATATGTGTTTAGAAATTTATGAAGGATTCAAGGCCCTCACCTTGGCTCTACGCAGAGTATCGAATCTTTGCCTGGAATCGTAGGGACAGTCCTTGGAGGGTATCTCCAGCCACAGCAGGATTGGCTGGTTGTAATTTATCCAGTACATAGCGTATCAATCTCTGCTACCTAGAGGGTTAGAAGGTATTACGTGAGTAATTCAAACCAATTGCCGGTCTTCTGAGCATGGTAAAATTTCCATAAAGAATTGTTTCCTATAGCGTAGTTTACTGAACAAATTTCAACGTTCACAAGTAAAAGCAATTGGCAATTTCCTGCATGCATGTAAACATAATAAAGTTGGATAAAGCTCTGAGAATTCGAGTTGACAGGCCTATTTTAAACTGGTGATCTTGATGATTACAGTATTAGACTGACAGTTACATTCGCCGACCAGACACTCAAGCACTCTAATAACTCGTGTAACGGACACTTACACTATACACTGTTAATCTGCTTCTAGCACAGCACATCGTCTGCCACTGAATTGATCACGTACGTTACATGTATCTAACGAAGGCAAGCAAACTGCCGAAAACGTTATTCACCGACTATATTATTATCTCTGGAAAACATTCAATACCGCTAAAGTGACACCTTGTAGCCAAGCAAAAGAGTTTAAGGACAAAAGATGATAAATTACACCGTGCGTGAATGAGTGATTGATTAAGCACCGGGGTGTTATAAGTGGTCAAGTGACATAAAGTCCTTATACGACATGGAGACGATACTCTGTCTCTAATTACATAATATCCAGCTTAGCAAATGATTACTGACACAACTCACATTTTGATTAATTAAAATAATTGCGATGTCGTCTCTGTGTACAAAGGATTGTGAACTGTTCTTCTATTTCGTGAATACTGTTGTATCTGTGAGTAATGAAACAAATAAAAACACATATTAGAAACACACGTATGAACATCAAAAGTGTCAAGTGATGAGACCAAAATAAATCACCTGAATAATAAAGATAATATTTGCTAATAGTAATAACGCAGTGGCTACGCGTCCGGAACCGGTCGCCTAGTCTCCAGGCTACGCATCCGGACATCCACTCACACAGTGATTGCGTGACTGCTGATTGCCGAAAATATAACGGTATATGCACTGCTGCCGTCTATCCTTTCTATCCGTCCTCTCTCGCTCTCTCTCCTCTCTCAATCTCTCACACACACGCACAGCTCTTCTCTCTCTCTCTCACACACACGCACAGCTCTCTCTCTCTCTCTCTCTCACACACACGGCACAGCCTCTCTCTCTCTCTCACACACACGCACGCATGCACGCACGCACGCCACACCAGGGTCTCCAACCTTGTGAACTCCAAATGCCAGAATGTAATTGATGACGCAGGGGGGGGGGCGAAATTAACCTTGGCTGCCGCAGGCAGGCCCACGTGCTGTAGGCATGCCAGTGGTAGGGGAGTCTGGGGCATGCCCCCCCAGAAAATTTTTTGAAATATTTTAAGCATTTTCCTGCAATCTGAGGGCATACTGTGGGCCATATTCTCATGTCTGATGACACTATCTCAATACCCTAGACTCAACCCTACAAGTTAGGATTCAAAATCACTTTTCATGACTTTTCAGAGACGCGTACCACAGTTAGGTTATTATATTAATGAATACATGTAAGAATTGCAATTTCTTCACAATTTTACGTCTTGTGTATGTCTGCAACCATACTTTTTGGCTATTTGTGAAGTCTGGAAACATTTTCTTGAAGAGTTCATTTCATGCGTCTGCCGCCCTCAAAGGCGACATTTGTGTTCAATTAAATAATCCGTAAAATCTCACTTCTGCCGCAAGACAGACAATTTTCTATCTGCTGCAAAAGAAGCTTGATATATTGGGTGTAGATTCCACTGCACCCGCCATAGCACTTATGCTGTGAGGAGGCACTATATGCCTCTGCAGTCACTCCTTCCTCCGTGCCCCACTTGAAAGTCTGTCTTGCCATACCATGCAATAGCCATGCTTAACACTGAGTTTTGACTTCACAAGTACAGGCCACATCTTGTTATATTCGTTTCCTGAATTTTTCTGTAAAAAGTCGGTTTTTTGGATGGCCAATGGCAATGGACGCCATTCTCCCCACGTGTTAATCTGATTAGCAGACAAACTACGTGACACCTTGTAGACAGCACTTTGTCTGATTAGGCTGTTCCATTTACCGTAGACATGCCAGATACAACATGCATAGAGAATTAGAAACACATTATAACACTGAGCGATGGTAGGGGGGGCTGCAAAACTAAGGTAATGGCAAGAGCGTGCATTTTCAAGAAACGACTCGCGCAAGTGACGGCTAATTGATAAACTCTACGCGCACCAGCGCATGGCCAGTGCCAGGCACCGCTGAAAAAAAAAAAATGTGTCAACGCGAACAATTGCCGAACAATCAGTGCAAATTTTATACAGTGCAACTGAAATGAGGAATATAACCTTGCCGCTGCGGAGTGCGGAAATTAAGCCTAGAAATCGTGAATAATTGCCGCCGAATGCGGAATGCGTTGGAGACCCTGGCACACACACATACACACACACACACACTTCTAGCTTCTCTCTCTACTCATCTCGCTCTCACAGACATATACACACACCATACACAAACACACACACCACACTTCTAGCTCTCTCTCTTTCTCTCTCTCTCTCTCTCACGCATACACACACATACACATTCCCTCTCTCTCTCCGTCGCCTCTCTCTCTCTCACACACACCCGACGCCACACACACGCACACACACTCGGGGCGATGATCAGCAGATCGTTCCCGTTCAGCATCATAGCGTGTGCTTGTCGCAAGATCACTGTGTGAGATGGATGTCCGAACGCGTAGCCTAGCGGCTCCCCGTCCGGAACCGGTCGCGTAGCCATGGCCTAGTACTAGTAATAATATAACATGCTACGGTGACTCATGAATAATGTGCACTGTGCATGCTAGTAACTATAATTATAAAACCAAGATATCAACTAACTTTTGGTGACTACCATGAAGTTCGTTTGTCTAGCTTTATTGACTTCCCCAATTCCACCAAGCAGGAATCCAACACATGAGTCCTATTGTTCAAAAAATTGAATCATGAATAAGATTTAAAGTTAAACGTTTTATCACAGTGTTATTTATGGGTACCACGACACGATAATGATCACGATGAATGATATACTGTCACTGAGACTGTCAACCATTGTCCGTAAATGCAGACGTTATAACTCCGCTTTGCTAATCTGAGGGTGCGGGTTTAACTGACCCCCCCCCTCCATTACTGGGGTCTGCGTCGGCTCGGACTATCATTATGTCAACCACTGATCACTTTTTACAGTTTACTGAATATACCTGACGGTGACCCACAACAACCATTTATTGGCGTAGACAGCGTGTAAAAAGTTATACGGGATTCTACCAAAGCAAAACTAAGATATATACAAGTTATTAAGTGTTCTTAAATGGCTGGATAATAGCTCCAAAACGTACCTCATCGCCAATAACTGCAATGAGTTTTCCTTTAATTGCAGAGTGCATCGCCATCTTGAAATCTCTGTAAACTGTATGCCAAAGGTCACTAGAATCATAGTTACAATCGTAACGGGAAACTATACGTTTTTAAGTATAAAAAATAATACAAATAAAATTCGGACATATATTATAGATTTCTGTTCCATACTAAAACAAAATAATTATCAGTAAAAGAAACCATTCTATGCCGGTAGTACCAAAATACCTTAACAGAGGGCGCAACCCACTCATCACCATCATCATGTCAGAAAGATACAGCTTCTCTTTAACCACATTTAGGTAAGTTTTACTCTTGTTACGCGAAGTATGACATTGTAATACCATAGTATTTTGTTAGTGGATTCCTGTTTGCACCATAGCAATTATTTTTATCTAGAAGAACAATTCTATGGTGGAAAGCATTGCCATTGACACCGTCACCGGCTCCCGATCAAAAATGCGCAGCATCATTGTGATTTGTGTAGCCCACAGGCACACTGCACAGCCACTAGATACAATAATGTAACACAACAAGAGTAGGGTTACAAAGCGTCCCTATCCTTTTGTGTGGAGGAACGCCTGAGTGAATCACTCATGCAGGTTTGCTGGTGCGCTTTCAGAGACTAGAACTTCCAAACTGGGTTTATTCTCAACACGAACCTTTCTCCGCTATCTTGGAACTTACTATGTATCACAATACTCTGTATTAGACGAATATAACCTGTTACAAAAATTCGAAGTGACGAACGGCGAATATACTGAGTGCCATTTCTGTTGACCTGTGACGTACTTCGGTTTGAAGAGCGGATTCACCGACCAATCGGAGGGCGCTGCGTTTGCCGATCGCTATGCGCATTGGGAATTCGTACGTCACAGGTCAACAGAAATGGCGCTCAATGTATACGCCGCTCGTCACTTCGAATTTTTGTAACAGGTTATATTAGTTTAATACAGAATATTGTGATACATAGTAAGTTCCGGGATAGCGGAGAAAGGTTCGTGTTGAGAATAAACCCAGTTTGGAAGTTCTAGTTTCTGAAAATGCACCAGCAAACCGCCCTGAGTGATTCACTCAGGCGTTCCTCCACACAAAAGGATAGGGACGCTTTGTAACTCTACTCTTGTTGGGTTACATTACTGTATCTACACAGCCACAGGCACAGGCACAGGCACTTGGGACAGAGACTGAGTTAGTAAAAACTGAAAATAATAGTCTGTATATCAACTAGCTATAGTACTACTACTACTACTACTACTAGTACTAGAGCTATAATATACCGGTATCAACTTGCTTTCACGAAAAATAATGCAGAACTAGCCGCGCCCTCCCTCGTCGCTGCGAGTGTGCTGTGTCGCCATTATAATGATATATATAGAAAAAGGTAGGAAACTCCGTCACGCGATTTTCGTCGATCACTCCTCAATTATCTCGGATTTCACAAACTTGTCACGCATCTACGACCTCCAGTTTTGGCTCGTTCTGCCCTCTATAGTCTACTGAACACAACTATGTAACTACTGTGGTCGAGAAGTGCAACCTTGGTAATGTGACTTCAAACTCAAAAGTTTCGCGGTTCGTGCCGCTTCTGCAGAAATGTATACCGTCTATAATTCCCACTTTCCCTGCGGGCGACCGCCGCAGAGCGTGATTGACTGCAGGCAGATTGCGTCATTCCCAGTTCTCTCCAGTCTCCAATTGCGTTCCGTTCCTCCCATTAATTTACATTTTTTACTGACTGTTCCAAGTGCATGTGGTGTAGCCTGTACACTCAGTAACACTGACACTGTACAGTACAGACTACAGTGACAGTGTACAGTCTGCCTACCCTACTGGGTAGGCTGTAGACTTTGTATATCAGGTGTAGTTTATTTTATAGTTTGATCTGTATCCCGGAAGCAAATATTAGAACAGTTACTAAGATCTGTTCCTAGTTGAGTAGTTCATTATTATATGAATCGAATGCAGTGTGGTAATTTTGCTCAATATTATCGACGACGACGTTATGTTCATGGGAATACTCATACAAAGGATGTTATCATCACTAATGATGCAATAATTACTCCAATACTTTTCATTATTTTTAGTCCATCAGGCAAGCTTGTTCAAATTGAGTATGCATTGGCAGCAGTAGCAGCTGGTGCACCATCAGTTGGAATTAAAGGTAAGCATTTGAATCTGTAGAAATGTTAATATACTTGTTTATACAGGCATTGTTCCATGTTCAGACTATTATTTACACATTTTATTTCCTACAGCTTCCAATGGGGTCGTTATCGCTACAGAGAAGAAACAGAAAAACATTTTATATGATGAGCACAGTATCCATAAAGTGCAGCCTATCACAAAACACATAGGCGTGGTGTACAGTGGCATGGGTCCAG